>NC_089770.1:34729277-34756777 GCF_040412425.1 Macrobrachium rosenbergii | reverse complement strand
ACATATATATATTTTCACCGATTGGGTCTCGTTGGAGGGATGAAAGGGGGGTTTATTAAATTACTGCTTTAAGGCCAACCAAGAATACCAACCTGTGACCAAAAGGAAAGGGAAAAAAGGGGTAACTTACCTTGGTATTACCATTATTTAAGGAATAATGTGAGGGTCGCCATGTTAAAGGATTAGCAGTTCACGTTAAATTGAACTTATTTACAGAAAAACAACCAAGGGTGTAATCTGAAAGGCTGATGATACAGCAAGTAAACTCAGTTAAGGAAAAAATGCAAATTAGAACTGCTCAGTAATTCTCAGCCACTGACAAGGAGTTCGTCCTAAATGATTGGGCCCTCTTGCGAGCAACGAAAGGTAGGGGAGCAGGCTATGGCTCCCCAGACTGTGTACCAGGGAAGTTTACGTGTATTGTAATGGCAATACTTTTAAGATGATTTGAGGCACAGGCTAGGGAACTGGACCGGGATATTCAGTGTCCTGGAAAAGAATTCCAGAATTAGCATGAACTTATACACAAAATCAGTTCTCCCTCGTTACCAAACAATGCACCATGGAGGATTTGATTAATTAGCTTAATTGGCCCGAATTAACACTATGGAGGGAGTAGTTTGTTAAGGTTGTTGGTGCTTTACTTAAACACAAGACAATTCAAGGAATGGTTTCTTTTGTGGGGGGGGGCTGGTCTTTCCGAGCAAAGGGAAAGGCCAGGAGTGGAAATGAAATGGCGAAAATCTTGGAGAATAAAGGAAAGAATTTCACTAGAATGAACAGAGGGGTACTGGAGAAAGATTGCTACTCAGACCTACCTGCTCAGGCTTATAGGGGCTCCTGTATAAGATGTCGAATTGCAGAATGAGCATCATCATCTTGAGAGGAAAATCAGCCCTTTCATGTTGTCTTCGTAGGTGCTGGGCGTGTGTGCATATGTACGCGAGCTGGGCACATTTGAACGCAAGTCTTAGGCCAGTAAAAGTGTCAAAGGGAAAGAAGCCCTATAACTAGGACCTAAAGCTTAAGTTAGCAGCCTTCCCTTCGAGGGTCCTACGCCTCTAATGATTATAACTTTCCCTAAAACTACGCTGTTCGCTACCCCCAAAATTTGGGGGGAAATCTATAGCAGGGGTGTTCTTTAGCGGCCCCTATTGTCCTGATTTCCGGTCAGGTGTGGAGAGGACTGCTTTCTTAGTTCAAAACAAGTGTCACCCTACCTTGTCTCGCCATGTTGGCTGGGCCTAACATTCAAATGAGAAGCTCTTTTAATTAGAAATTCAAATTATTTTTTTGCTGGCTAATAGGGAGGAATGTAAATACTTGACAATATATATATATATATATATATATATATATATATATATATATATATATATATATATATATATATATATATACTGAAATCAACGTCTTTTTGTTTAACCAACTTTTTCGTTACTTCTTTATGTTTCCTTAGTTTTGTTTTTTCCACAAGACTAAGTAGCTGGGTCAGTTTGAAATCGTTACACTCATCACACTTATCACAATCGCTTTTCTCACTGTCATATTTATCACAGTCACACGTATTATTATTATCGTACTTTTCACTATCACTGCTATTACTATCATCCTTATCTATCACACTTATCACTGTCACATTTATCACTGTCAATCTTATCACTATCACACAATTATCATACTTATCACTATCACACTTATTACTATTATACTTATCACTGTCACACTGATCACTATTTTACAGTTATCATTTGTCACACTTATCACTATCATCTGTATCACTGGCACACTTATCACTATCACTCTTATCACTATCATACTTATCACTGTCACACTATATCACTTTGATACTTATCACCATCACTCTTATCACTATTATACTTATCACTGTCACACTTATCACTGTTATACTTAACATTGTCACACTTATTGGTATTATACTTATCACTACCACACTTATCACTGTCATAATTATCACTAAAATACTTAACACTGTCATCCTTATCACTGTCACATGTACCACTATCATACTTATTCCTTTCACACTTATCACTATCATGCTTAACACTATCATTCTTATCACCATCACTTTTATCACTATCACACTTATCACTATCATATTTATTACCATTGCCCATAACACCTTCACACTTATCACTATCACAGTTATCACCATCAATCTTGTCACTATCACACTTATCACTATCATATTTATCACCATCACACTTAACACCTTCACACTTATCACTACCACAATTATCACTATCAATATTATCACTATCACACTTATCACTATCATATTTATTACCATCACATCTAACACCTTCACACTTATCACTATCACAATTATCACTATCAATATTATCACTCTCACACTTATCACTATCATATTTATTACCATCACATCTAACACCTTCACACTTATCGCTATCATACTATCACACCCATGTCTGTCATAATTATCACCATCATACTTTCATATTTAAGACTATCACGCTCGAAAGATCCAAAAAAAAGACGGTTCCGAGCAACGCCAGGAACCATTACTGAGGAGGTTCAATCTCTGCATCACCGCAAAACAAAAGATCGAAATCCGATTCCTTGATATCGGTCACAGGCGAATCACCAGTGATTAAACACACTGGATTAGGAACCAAGCATGCCACATCGATACTGATTAGAATCGTAAATGCTTCATTGTCCAGAGATTAAATAGTGGCATTATGTATGATAAAGAAATATATATATTTTTTTTTTCATTTACTAGATTTCTCATTAGAAGCTGTTTAGGAAGGAATCAGCATAGGTAAAATATAAAAGAAAAATAATTGAGAAAAAGAGGAATAATTACAAATAACTAAAGACACTGAGCAGATGCCAGGTGGAAGGATCGATTCTTGAAACAAAAGCTGAAGGGAGGAGAAAAAAGATGACAGGGTCTGAGAAACCCTGACGAGTTTAAGGATTATGTTGTGAAAAATAATAATAATAATAAAAAAAGTGTAAGTGAAAAGAATGGCTATTTTCGATTTTCCTTTTACCTTGCGCGGAATGGTGTAAGAAACCGAATACGATGAAGTACCTTCTGAGTCTTCTTCATTTTTTCATCTTTAAAGCTTCTTTTCCATTCTTAGTTTTATATCTCCTGGGTTGATGTTTCTCAAAACATCATTGTAATAAGATTATCATCTCTTTTAATATCCCCCCCAAACCAACTGGCCTCATTGAATCCCCTTCCCTATAAAGACGCCACCTCGGTATTTATGAGAAAACATTCCAGCCCTTTTGTGTTTACTGAAAGCGCATTTTGCAAGAGCATTATTATTATTATTATTATTATTATTATTATTATTATTATTATTATTATTATTATTATTATTATTATTATTATTTACGCGTCAAATGAAATGCAGATTAGGCGGTCGGAGGAAGGGATGCAGTGTTGGGCAAATGTGTCTGTGAAGTTTTTGTAGCGGTTTTTCGTAAATAGATGAGTCTTCTCTCTCGTTCGCCTCAGGAGGCTGAACGTTGGTCTCGTAACAATTATTATCACCAAAACTTTTAAAAGGCCGCTTGCGTATAAATATGTAATCATCATTATTATCATTATTAAAAAATTTCAAAATTCGTTATAGGTTTTCTATCCAGACTTCCCCTGCTCTTTACCCAGTTAGAATAACTTCCTTATCTTTTATTTTTTTTTTTATCCACCGACAAACTCATCTTAATACATGACTTTTTTTGTTATCGTGATAAGAGTTGGATAGACAAACTAAACGGAGTGGAGATATTATCCTACAAAATCGGCAAACAATGATGGTGGCAAGTGAAGAGAGAAATAGTTAAGAAAACAAGAAAATACAAATTATGTCTCGATGAACGATTGATACCGGAAAGGATTAATCTGACTGAAAAAAGTATTTTTAAAAATTTAAACAAGCTTTTATAAAATGGACTAAAAAATAAAAAAAATAATTTTGTGCGACACACCAGGATTTTCATAAAATTAATCATGACTATAAAAATAAAAGCGCTGCGACAAACATGGAAGGAAATGCTACAAATGTTTTGTTATGGTAGCATTTCCATCCATGTTTTGCGTCACGCTTTTATTTTCATAGTCATGATTAATTGTAAGAAAATCCTGGTGTGTCTCATAAAATTATCTTTTACACTTTAGTCCATTTTAATAAAAGCGTGTCTAATTTTTTTTTATACTTTTTGGTCTTGACACATATTGTAACCGATTTATGATTTTAGCTAACGAAATCGAATATGATACTCTGTAAAATAGCCTGTCGAGCCAAAGAAGGTTTGAAAATTCAGTAGAGTTAATCATTTATTTTACCCAGTCAAAGAAGGTATAAAAATCCGCAGTTATTCACTTCATACAAATCCTGAGATACTGGGAGAGGTCACTGTGGTGTCACTAGAGGTCACTGCCGACATATCGATCATGTAAGGTTGCATTGTCATCGGGATTGAGTAACCATGCAAAATTTGAAGTCCATCGGACAAAGGGAACAGGTCAAAAATTGAGTTGCAAGATTTGACCATGACAAACAGACAAAAAGCAAGCTGAATAAAAGCGTATAAAAAGGGCCAATTCATCAACCAGGCAAACTTCCGTTAGTTACGCTGGAAAGGAGTTAGCTCATACCATGAGTAAAAAAATATGGAGCTTTACAACGAATTTACTCCTCATTTTCCCTTTCTTCCTGCTTCCTTGGTGCAGTTTAACAAAGTGGAAAATAAATTACGATGTATTATATTTCTTTAACAGAGTCGTTAGCAAGTGGGAGGTTTGGGGTGGTGATTCTACGTAGATTATTCTTTAGATTATTCTTCTGTTTCGGGGTGAAAGGAGTTTCAGAATTTCTAAAATCCTCGTGAAGTATATCTTCTCTATTGAAAAACATTGAAAGGTTCACGTAGGATTAGTTGTGATTTAATATCAAAATGTAGTAAGGTTGCACTGCTTGATCATAGTTATCAGTCGCGTTATGTATTTTTGCTCTGTGGTTTTCTAAATTTGTCCTATCATTTCTTATGCTGAATGCCACGGGGTTTATCTCTTATAGTGAATGAGTTAACGTGTAGAGAATTGTATGTTTTCTTCTTATGAAGTATTTATAAATAAAAAAACACATGCGATATATATATTTCAGAAAAATATGGCTGCTACAATTTTAAAGGACACATATTACATTTCATAGCTTCAATACTTTAAGATGTTATGGAAGAATTTTTTTGGAATTCAGAGATGGAACTAGGTCGTCTCATCGTCGTAATCTGTACTATAAATAAAGATAACATACGGATGTCTATACTTGTGTTAAAATTCTGAAGTATGAGTCCAAAATGAATAATTGGGATATTGCTGGAATTCGAAAGATGAGATGAAAATGGTATACTCTTTCAAGCAAAAATATAAAGAATAATGGCAACAAGTATGCGACGGTGTACAACGGTCAATGTGCAATGATTTACAACATTCCATGCGAACTGCCATTTCTACAAGTGTTACATTTCAACACCAGTAATCAAGCAGTTCATTTTATATTTCGAGATAAGATATTAGACATTACTGTGCCTTTTGTTTCTTCATACTTGAACAATTACCATGACAATGACTCTGCAAATTACACAATTTTAGGACAGCCATGACGCAGTAATGATATCTGAGCTGTCAAATGCCACTGGAGCCTGACTCCAACAAATACCCAAAGCTTATGATGACGTGACAACCCTTTCATATTTGTCTTTAACTGACGCTACGATTTTGTTTATTCTGATGGAGTCTGTTGTTAATGAAATGATAACACCTAATATTATCATCCAGATGAAAGCAAAACAAATATGTCTGCTGGTTTAGCGATGCGATTACTGTCTGGTGTTTACCAAGTTCTTTCTCGGCTGGGTGGCGACAACGCGATAATGGGGCATTCTGGTTTTAATTAAAAGATGCGAATGAAAGGATCTTTCTGTGTTGTCCACTTATCTACATACCTATCTATTTATGTACACAAATATACACACACACACACACACACACACACACACACACACATATATATATATATATATATATATATATATATATATATATATATATATAACTGGTAAAAGTGACCAGTACATTGTAAATACATTTAGACACACACACACACACACACACACACACATTATCAATAATACATATATATATATATATATATATATATATATATATATATATATATATATATATATTGTGTGTGTGTGTGTTTATGTGTATGTATGCAAGTGAGTTACAGTGTATTTGGCCATAAGAAACAACTAATAAAGTAAAACACGATATTTTTCATCGACGGATAACATTTCCAACGGCTCCGAAGTGCTTAGTTGAATTTTATTTTGAACGACGTAAAAATAACTCTAAATAAAAGATGAACCAAATATAACAACTCTGTCACCTGGCGATTTCAAAGCTAATAATATCATCGCAGGTGTAATGAGCCAAACGATCGCTTTAACCTGAGCGGTGTTTGTCGACGGATGCTGATCTCTTACGGCTCTGCTGGTTTTTTCAATATACCATTTTTAATGGATGTTGCATTCTGAATCATTACACTGAGTTGAACTGAATTGAAATGAATACAGAATTTAGGCCAAAGGCCAAGCACTGGGACCTATGAGGTCATTCATCGCTGAAAGGAAACTGAGAGAAAATGGTTCAGTAAGGTAACAGGAGTGAAAACCTCAAAGTGTTGTACTATGAATCAATTGTTGGGAGGGTGAGTGTAAGATGGAAATACACAGAATTTGAAAGGGGGCACAGTAAAAGGAACAAAAGGGGTTGCAGCTGGGGGGACATGGAAGGGACGCTGCAAAGAACTTAAGAAGTGACTGCAGTGCACCGCATGAGGTGCACTGATGACACTAACTTCCTACAGCATATAATCAAGGCCAATGAAACTTTAGCCACCGTCAGGTGGTGGCATATCCTACATCGTTGCCAGACGCACCATTATGGCTAATTTTAACCACAAACAAAATTAAAACTACTGAGGAGGCTAGAGGGCTGCAATTTGGTATATTTCATGATTGGAGGGTGGATAATCAACATACAAATTTTCAGCCCTCTAGCCTCAATAGCTTTTAAGATCTGAGGACGGACAGATAAAGTGCGGACGGACAGAAAAAGCCGGTACAATAGTTTTCTTTACAGGAAAATGAAAAGAGTGTATCATGTTAAGGACAGGCTTCAGATGCATCATGACAGGCCGACTCTCAGAAGAGGAACACAAACTGAGACAGAAAAAATGTACATGATCAAATAATACTGAATTCACTTTATCCTGGCATAACCTAAACCCAAGTGGTCAATATACCTGTGTCCCAGGATCTGAACCTGAGCTTTGGTGTCGATAAAAACGACAAGACAGTCAACTCTGACAATTCCTACGAACAGAATGTATGAGTCAATATGAACTCCCATCTTTCATAACCGAATAGTTTGTCGACCGTCTATCACTGTACCCTGCCACCCGCTGTCCTAGGTTCGAATCTGGCCAAGAAAGATACACCTATCAGTTATGATTCCCCTTAGGTGTAAGTTATTTAACAAAGTATATTGAATTTATATTAAATGATATTTGTAGCTTTATATACTATATACATATATACACACACACACAATAATAATAATAATATCACATATATATATATATATATATATATATATATATATATATATATATATATATATATATATATATATATATATTATACTAGATAACCAACCCAGCACTGCTTTGTATAACTCTGAATGACAACCAATAAACTTTCATTCTCTCTCTCTCTCTCTCTCTCTCTCTCTCTCTTTCTGTCTGTCTGTCTGTCTCTCTCTCTCTCTCTCTCTCTCTCTCTCTCTCTCTCTCTCTCTCTCTATATATATATATATATATATATATATATATATATATATATATATATACATACATATATATGTGTGTGTGTGTGTGAGTGTGTATATTAGACGACTAACCCAGAGCTGCCCAGGACAATTGAATGACAACGATAAATTTTCTCTCTCTCTCTCTCTCTGTCTAAGTTTCCTTCACTTTTTCCTTCTTCTCCTCCTAACACCCCTTTTACACTTCTCTCACTTCCTCTCTTTCTTGGATGCATCTGAAGTCTTCCTTAACATCTTACACTCGTTCTGTTGAGTATGTTCTGGTATAAAATCGTTATATATATATATATATATATATATATATCCTCCGAGGAAGCAGCCTCTGGGTCGGACCCTTCCCCTCAAGGCTGTCCTCAAGGGACTGGCCAGCCTTGGAGGACTTTGGGCCTCATCCTTGAAGTTCTTGGGACCTCTCCAGGCCCGCTTCCCCAACCTGGGAGGATACCTGCCTTCCTCCGAGGAAGCAGCCTCTGGGTCGGACCCTTCCCTTCAAGGCTGCCCTCAAGAGACTGGCCAGCCTTGGAGGACTTTGGGCCTCATCCTTGAAGTGCTTGGGACCTCTCCAGGCCCGCTTCCCCAGCCTGGCAGGATACCTGCCTTCCTCCGAGGAAGCAGCCTCTGGGTCGGACCCTTCCCCTCAAGGCTGTCCTCAAGAGACTGGCCAGCCTTGGAGGACTTTGGGCCTCATCCTTGAAGTTCTTGGGCCCTCTCCAGGCCTGCTTCCCCAGCCTGGCAGGATACCTGCCTTCCTCCGAGGAAGCAGCCTCTGGGTCGGACCCTTCCCTTCAAGGCTGCCCTCAAGAGACTGGCCAGCCTTGGAGGACTTTGGGCCTCATCCTTGAAGTTCTTGGGCCCTCTCCAGGCCCGCTTCCCCAGCCTGGCAGGATACCTGCCTTCCTCCGAGGAAGCAGCCTCTGGGTTGGACCCTTCCCTTCAAAGCTGCCCTTAAAAGACTGGCAAGCCTTGTAGGCTTTTGGGGCCAATCCTTAAGGAGCTTGGGCCCTTTCCATGGGAGGGGTCAGACCCATAGGCTGCTTCCTTGGAGGAAGGAAGCGGCCTCTGGGTCGGGCCCTTCCCCTCACTAATACTCTTTGCTTTCTCTTAGCTTGCTTTTCAAATATGACACTTGCTGGCTCCGAAGGCTTCCAGACGATTTGAAGCATCTCGGAGATTGTTCCTGGAGACTTTGGAGCTCGGCGCATGAGCGAATGGCATTTCTCTCGTCCTTCCAGTAGCCGGAGACTGAAGGATTCCAAAATGTCTTCAAGGAAAATCCCGAAGGTTTTAGATCATTTCAACATCGCGTTAACCATTACTTCGAGTTCTTTTTCTGGCATATAAGCAGTTTCTTTTCTTTAAGGAGTCGTCTTCTATAAACTTATGAGATTCCATCTTACTGATGATATTGATCATCCCTTCGATTCTTCCCTGTTTCTCCGAAAAGTAATTCTGTGAATCCAAAATCTTTCAAGCAGCTTCTAAGGCCTCAGGTTATCTACTTTTTTCTTCGTCAGCATTCTTCATTATGCCTCCACGCCGATGTCCTCTCTTCTGTATTCATTTTCTTTCTTATTTCGAGCGAAGAACTGCTCCAAGTGGTAATTTTCGGTATCCAAAATTCCTCTCAATCAGCTTAGAAAACACCTCAAGTTCTCTACCTTTTTATTTCATATAAATTCTTCAGTTCCTCCCTTCCACTGTCTTCCTCTCTTCTTGATTATTTCCTTCCTTATTTCGAATGAAGAACTTGTGTCCATAAGTAAAAATACAACTGTAGAGCTGTTGAATAATAGCAGAAAGCAGGAACCTCGACTTCATACTGTAAACTGAAGTTATCTGCCATTCTCGTGATGTACTTTTCTCTCTGGAAAATCTCTCTTAGTCGATCTGCTTCGTCATCCAGTCCATTTTAACCATAAACTTCGCCTTCTTTGCTCATGCTGTCTCTGAAGGCTTCAAGACGGCTTTCTGGAGGATCCCTGAGATGGCCACTGTAAGTCTTTGGTGTCAGTGCACAAACTGTGTTGTGGCGCTATACGCATGAACGGGAAGAATTCTAAAACGTCTGCAAGAAAAACACGAAGATATTACGGCATCAGGCGACAATGATTCATTCTTGCAGGAGATGGTATGAAATTTTCTTGAGAGCCTTATTGCCATGAAAATATCAATATTTAAAAAAAAGAAAGAAATAAAAAGTTTAGCGAAAAATCATCATCGTATCCTTTTCTCTCGTCGTCGGATATATATATATATATATATATATATATATATATATATATATATATATATATATATATATATATATATATATATATATATATATATGACTATTTATCACATCACCGTGATTCATATACAATCAGAAAGCTACAAACGTCCTTTAATATCCAATTCACTCTACCTCGGAAGTGATATATTTTCATATATGTTACCGAAGGGGAATTTTTAGGTGATAATAAGTCCACCGTCCCGTGGGATCGAACCAGCGACGGACGGGGAATCAGGACTACAGTGACGCCCTAACTAGTGGTACAAGACATATATATATATATATATATATATATATATATGTATATATATATGTTTTTTTAAATAGTAAAAATGACATGGTTTCAAGAATTTCTACTTCCTGGAATGGTCATCATATAGCGTCCAGTAATCCAGTCAGCTTCAAGAGAAAAGTACCCTCTTTTGTTTTAACAAGGCATCTCCATTGCCACTGATGAGAGAGAGAGAGAGAGAGAGAGAGAGAGAGAGAGAGAGAGAGAGAGAGAGAGAGAGAGAGATATGGCCACCTCCAGCAAGGAATGATTAAGTTTTTGCGTATAGCAGAGTAAATTATAAATATATAATTTTTTATGGTACCAACAGCAAATTATAACAGTAGATCTTTTGAAGGACAGTGCAGTTTAAGCCGTTTGACTTAATTGATGAAAGAATCTTCTTGGGAAAAGAAATAATTCTAAGATTCCTCAAGAACACTAATAAAGACTAGGAAAACATTTCCAGTATTCTTGGAAAAGATGTGTACCATATCTCCCGGTAGAGGGATGGAAAAGAAGAAAATATGGAGGATATCAGTGATTTTGAGGCGATGGAAGCTATCCAAATGAAGGAGCATGATACAAAGATTAGATGAAGGTATTTATTTACAGTATCTTCTTCTTCTTCTTCTTCTTCTTCTTCTTCTTCTTCTTCTTCTTCTTCTTCTTCTTCTTCTTCTTCTTCTTCTTCTTCCTCTTCTTTCGACCTTATTAGTCCCAGTGTATAGTAGGGAGGGTCGGCCGCTCGAGTCAACTTTCTCCATCTCTTTCTATTCATTGCATCTTCTTCTTTTTCTTTACAGTATATTCAGCTGTAATTCACAACTACTCTTTTCAATATTAGGAAACTACGATGGGTAGGATTACCGATGCATTAAGGAAATTAGAAAAGCGGAACAAGTGTCACGATTTGATTAACCCAAGACACTCGTTGAATAAAGCCCCAAGTAACCGCACACATATCGTTTCTAATTGCCGCTTTAGTTGTCCGTAATATGAGTTAAAATACACAAAGACAGAAATGAGTAACAGACCTGAAATTCCCTCTCCCAGAGAAAGCATTACTCAGACAAATAATTAATTTGCTCTTCAACATTTGCATGACCATATCAATATATTCAAGTGGATGACTCTCATTTAAATTCTATACCAGATCACGGCGCACTGCGACGATATAAAACTAATCTACTCTAGCAGTGGTCACCGAATCTGAAAGTTTCATTATCATGCCTCGGCAACCTACCGTAACGAGATCGGACGCACTAATGTCCCGTAGGTATTCGCGTCCTGATAAAAAAAGCCTTTGGTCTCGATGGCCCCTGTAGAGTGCCGTTTGTTTAATATTTTAGATGTGTATTTTTATCCTTTGAATTTTCTCTTAATGGCTCTTTCGGGGAGATCAGTCATGTTTACAATTAAGGTACAGTTTTTCATCATTATGATAATATATGCTAATAAAAATTGTGGGGAATAATGTAAGGCAGGGCCATTTTAAAAGTTTGTGAAATGAACCTTCTAAGGTTGTACAAACAAGCAATAGCTTCTAAAGTTATATAAACGAACAATGAGATGTTTCATGTTTAAATTTCATGTTTAAATTAGTGATATTCACTGAAAATGGCCATTTTACGCAGTGGGAAGAAGAACTGTTTGTTTTCTCCTCTGCAAACGTGAGCCAGAATAAGCTGCCTGAGTATAAATTGCGCTGTGATGCCTTTGCAAGCCAGAATGCATCTGCATTTGTTATGCAGCCGAGAAAAAGGATCTAATGGGCTTTATTCCGGCCACTTTATGTGAAGACAAAAGACCTTCGTGCTTAGCCTGCATTTAGCCCTTGCTTCTGTGTTCAGTGTTTGTGGAGATTTCTTAATATAGACATTGGATGAACATATTCTAGCATAAAAATTCATAAGATATTCTTAATACTCCTTCCTATTAAGATAAATAACCTCTGAAGATGCAAACGAAATTATTACAACCGGGTATCTCATTTGTCGCTGAATAAAAAAGAAATAACTGTAAAAGATGAAACCTCAATTGTTTGTCAATTTATTGTTAGATATTATACAAATGATATGAAACAAAGAATAAGAAATAGCAGTGGAATTTTGTTATCAATTCCTTTTACGAGTTGCAGAAACTTTTAGAGGGAGGTTTTGAGTTAAAATGATAGCTATAATAACTTGTACCCTGCAATTCAAATCAAATTCACGCTATCTGCTACAATGATATAACTTCTGAAAGAGCCGTTCTCTATTTATTCAGTCATTGCAGAGATACTGCTTTACATCCATTGGTTGAAATATTCAGCCTTACTTCCGTCTCACAGAAGCTACAGAGAAAAAAAAAGTCTTCAATGCGAGTTACACTTACTTTTATTTGAAAAAAGGTATGGTGCTCCCAATCATATCAGTAACGACAGCACTCTCGACTTCGATATTTTTCATATATACTGACGCTGGTACTCCTCAAAATCACAAATATAAATTCGGAATATTCCTATATAAAAATATTCCAGTTCGTGAGGAACCTTTACTTAAAAGTAGCTGCCCTACAACAGCAGCAATAAGGTTAAATGTCACTGCTATTGAATCTGCAACGTTACATGAAACATATTGCATACACAGCAACAAAAGCCTCGCCATGCCTTACTGCTAAGGGAGATCATTTTCGTATGTGACCACAAAATGTTGTATTTTCCGCTCAGTTAGTAGTGGAATCTGTTTTCTTTCCCTGCATACATGAATAAGAATAAATGCGTGAGAACAACTTTCCCTCGTAGCAGCATTCGAGGTCACATTGTCGTCTGCATCTGAGAGGACGCAGAGCAAATGGCGAGACAAACTGCTTTCTCTTTGTTGACTTACTCCTAGGTCAATTTGTTTCGCCTCGTGTCCTTTGCTTGGAAAATTGCGTTCCATAATAAAGTGTCCTCAGTCCTTAAATGTGACTGTTAAGACTCCAAAGAGAGATGTGAGGCCCATAGCCAGGCCAGTTATTGAAAGGAATTATTGGTATCCATTCAACATGGAAGCCGCAGGATTTACATGGTTGCAGAAAAGCCAGAGAGATCATTTAACTATTGCATTTTCTTATTATGCTCATTCTTCGGTAATTGCTTTTGCAGAACAAGTAAGGAAAGGATTATGGGATATAAGTGTTTGTATAAAGGCCAGAAAATTTTTAAGACGTCTAGAAAAGTTTACATGTCTATACGAATGCATACAAACATATATACATACATGGGTACAAACTTTTTTCTTTTCTTTTTTTACCAAAAATTAAGCCGTTTCCTATGCTGAATCGTGGATGGAAAACACTGCATTATTCATCCTTATATCGTAACCACTCGCACGCTTCACGGATATTGTCCGTAATATTATCCGGATATTATTCGTGATGTTGTACAGATAGTATCCGGATATTATCCGTGATGTTACCGGATATCATCAGGGTATTGTGTGGATATTATCCCGATATTATATGGATATAATCCGTGATATTATCTGGATATTATCTGTGATATTATCGGGATTTCATCCGTGATGTTATCCGGATATTATTCGGACATTATTCAGTATCACTTCACCCCTTCTGTCCAACCTGTTCAAAGTCTCCCTATTCTTCTCCATACTAACACTTCTGAATGATGAACTTTTTCACCAGCTATCATTGTCCGTTCGATGGAACGATCTCAAAGTATTCTAACCCGCTCTTTCACTTCTGCTAACCTTCTGGCCATATCTGTGTACGTCCTCATCTTACACCCCACTAATTCTTGCCGTGTCTACTATGCAAGCACCTCAAACGTTTCAACCAGTTCTCTCTCTTTTGTATCATATATCCGTACTTCATTTCCATAAAGAAAACTTGGTTCAACTCTCCTTTCATACATTCCGGCTTCGGCTTTCACAGATAATTCCAGTCTCTTCCCGATCTTCTTTATCTGTCTCTCTACCTTTCTTGCTCCACCTATAAAGAATTACCTATTTTGAATTATCCAGTCAACATTTAGAAACCTAACTTCTGGAAATCGAAGGCACAAACTGATATATCCCATTTTGGAGAAACAAATCACAATTATGTACGGGTACAAACATATTTAAAAATAAAACTATACACATTTACTTAAAAAAATATATATTTGTACCCAAACATAACTGTGGATTTGTTTCTCCATTTGAAGACTCATGCTACTATGAGTATTTTTTTATATCACTTATTCCTATCACTTATCTGCAAGATTATGAAAGACTAGTCTTGCAGAAGATGCGCCAACGTGAAGAAAGACGACGCATATAACCAGATTCGAGATTCCAGTCACTCGGCGAGAGGCTTCCTCGTCAGACTCCTAAAAGCCTTCACTGATTAAAGAGTCATCATCCACAAAATGTGTTCGAAGATGATCCTTCAAAGAGGCTTTTGATATCTTTCCCAAATGCCGGTGTAAATCTGAATTTATCGGATTATTATTATTTTTCAGAAGATGAACCCTATTCATATGGCACAAGCCTAAGGGAACCACTGACTTGGAATTCAGGCTTCCACAGAATATGGTGTTCATTCGAAAGAAGTAACAGACGGTATTTGGAATTACAGAAAGAAGAGATCAGTTATTAGAAAGAAAATATTATTATTATTATTATTATTATTATTATTATTATTATTATTATTATTATTATTATTATTATCCACAAGGTGAAACCTATTCACAAGGAAAAAGCCCGTGGGAACCATTGACTTGAAATGCAAGCTTTCTAAGAATATGGTGTTCATCTGAAAGAAGTAACAGAAGATGATGAGAAATACAGACGTAAGAGATCAATTATTAGAAAAAAAAAGATCAATATATTATTAAGTAAATAGATAAAAATGTAAGTAAATTATATAATACAAAGAGAATTGCTTTCGAGTAGTAATGCATTGCATCTTCGTTTGAACTTTTGAGATTCGAATTGGACTGGGAACACTGGCCGTGGAAAGATGAAGCAATGGCATGAAATTTATTCCACTTCAGAATTTATGCTGGAACTGGCAGTTTGCCTTTTACTCAAGCTTCTCCATCGTCAGCTTTACAGAAGCTCACCAAAAAATGAAGGAGATATTGTTTTCAACTGATGCAGTTTAAAAGCATCTTTAGGACGTTCTGTGCTAATGATCTGAACAAACTCCATTCCTTGATCAGGAAACAAACGAATAAACAAACAAATAACGTCAAAGAGTTAATCAAATTCAGCCAGACACCAGAACACTGGATACATTTCACAGTTGGGTTTAGACATCAGAAGACTGGAACTCACCGATCCACTTGCATTGGGACTGGTCTCCCAGGACAAATGTGGAAGGCCTACGGTGATATGTCACTTCAAAGAGCCATTGGGATTCCATAGATGACGCCCGAGGGCCGCTGCGTAACAAGTAGCTTTGAGAGACGAGAGCGACTGCACTCCCGGAAAGCAAACTCCTCGGAGTACTCTGTCTCCCAGATCCTCCATACATGGCCCCTTCTCTGATCAGGGTTTCCAAATACCCTTTGTAATGTTAGAAGTATTCTATTGCAAATTAAGATGAAATCGGTTTATATATTTTCTGATTAGTATATTTATCCCATTTTTTTTCTTCTCAGTATGACTTTCAATGAATATTTTATTGAAAAAATCTATGACTTCGGAGTTTTACTTCTTATGTAGTGTGGAACTTCTCGTTTCTAAGGAGACTGAATAAATGCAGGCTTTAACGGAATGTGCGTTCTTATGTGTTTGCGTGATCAGTAATTTGCAAAGACCTTTTTCTCTTTGGTCAGTATATCTCGCAACTGGTGAAACATATTTTTTTGGAGGGGGAGGTGGTGGGGGAGTCTCGACAATCATTCAAAAAATTTCCGTATATGCTATTATTAAAAACCAGACCTTTATTTTAAAAATTCCTTGATTCAGAAGGACTTTTCATAGTGACATTGATGCCTGTCACACGTTAAGTCAACGAATGACGAGAGAAAGATTAGTCGAACCATATTTCTCGATTAATTGATTGTTGGATTTGGTGTCATCGCACATGAAAGTCCTTATACTCACGAATATAAATGTCACGCAAAAGAGAAAGAGAAAGAGAGAGAGAGAGGGAGAGGGAGAGAGAGAGTGAGAGTCTTCTATCAGGCAAGAGAGCGAGAGAGAGAGAGAGAGAGAGAGTGAGAGAGTCTTCAATATCATGCAAGAGAGAGAGAGAGAGAGAAAGAGAGAGAGAGTCTTCAATGTCATGCAAAAGAGAGAGGTTGAGAGAGAAATAGAGAAAGTGGGGTTGTCTTCAATGTCAATCAATCAATCAATCAATCAATCAATCAATCAGAGAGAGAGAGAGAGAGAGAGAGAGAGAGAGAGAGGAGAGAGATAAGAGGGGTTGTCTTCAATGTCAGTCAGTCAAGAGAGAGAGAGAGAGAGAGAGAGAGAGAGAGAGAGAGAGAGAGAGAGAGAGAGAGAGAGAGAGAGAGTCTTCAACGAAATGCAGAAATATCGGAAATAATCGCCCAAAGTAAATCATTATGTAAATAGATTTCCATATTTGTGATGGAGGAGATAATCCTTTATGTTGATGACATTTGGGATTTCTGGGGAAATTAACCGAGGGGGAGAGAGAGAGAGAGAGAGAGAGAGAGAGAGAGAGAGAGAGAGAGACCCAGGAATGGGTGGAAGAGTAAGGGAACATGGATTTTCTCAACGTCATATATATATATATATATATATATATATATATATATATATATATATATATATTCATATTACATTGTGGTATTACAGGTAAACATTCATATCTTCATATATATATATATATATATATATATATATATATATATATATATATATATATATATATATATATAAAGTAGATTATGTCTTCACTGATTTAGAAGGCTGGAATTTGCTGTATATAATGTTTATTCCACCAAGGAAGTACTTTAGGAAATTTTATAATAATAATAATAATAATAATAATAATAATAATAATAATAATAATAATAATAATATAATTTGGCAGCAGACCTCTTTTAAACAGGTTCTATTGAATATTATTGCTGCTTCAGCTGCATTTATTTTGTAGAAGACTTTTTCTATTTTCCTTATTGCGGACTTCTCTTCAGTGGAGGTGCGTGCTAACAGCTCGCCTATATTTGTCATTTCATGGGGAAAAGTCAAAATCTGATTCTGCTTCTTTATATATTCTATACAGTTAGAGGGGTTCTCTTGCTGGCGGAGAGAACCCCTCAAGCAGAAGAACGTGGTCTACCAATTTGTATGTCCTGTCCGAGGATGCCCCGGCGCTTATATTGGAATGACCACGATGCGTCTCAAAGGATCTCCTGCCACGCCCAGGAGGGTGCCATCATGAACCACGCCCGTGCTACTCACAATATTTCCATTTCCGCGACAGTATCATACAAAATATAAGTATAATCGGGAGAGCCGCCGACCCTCGACGTCTGCGCCTGCTAGAGGCGCTCCTCATTGCCGAGAGAAAACCAACAATGAATACGACGCAGGAGGCATCGCTCCTACCCACGAATTTAAGAAGAATAATGCAGAACATCCACCAAATCCAACGAATACCTGAAAACGACAACCCTGAAAATGGAGATGCCCCTGATGAGCGAGGCGCCCTTCGAGACAATCCCCGACTACGACAGAAAGAGTAGATAATGACATCATTCATCCGCAGCCCAATAGCAGCCAAACTACCGATGATGTCAGCCGGCATGACATCACGCAACGGCAGGCCAATGGGAACGCTGGAATGAATGACATTCCCAGGTTGCGAAGATCTGTCAGGATCGAGCTTCGCCGCAGAAATTTGGCTTGAAGTTCGCTGACTGCAACCAATCAGAATTCGCCATCCATGACCCCCGCTGAAGCCCGTGTATAAATTCAGAAGGACCTATGCAATCTGCCAGTCCTCTACTAGCTCCGCTGGAGAATGACAGAAGAGTCTGTCGAAACGCGTCGCGGCAACAATTGTATATAACTAACTGTATAGAATATATAAAGAAGCAGAATCCAGATTTTGACTTTTCCCCCATGAAATGACAAATATAGGCGAGCTGTTAGCACGCACCTCCACTGAAGAGAAGTCCGCAATAAGGAAAATAGAAAAAGTCTTCTACAAAATAAATGCAGCTGAAGCAGCAATAATATTCAATAATAATAATAATAAATTTCTTATGTTCAACATATTCCAACTAAACGAGATAACGAAAAATTTCTCTGGCAAGCGTTTTCAAAACAGAATTCAAACACAAACTTATTTCCCCTTTGTGAAAAATAACGTTAAACTTATTTAGTTCCGGAAATGGACAAAAAGTCGAGGCCTACTGACATTCATCACATTAACTTCCAGTTTTTCCCATTTCAAAGCTAATCTCCACAGGAGGGGAATATCTCCTCTTTTCGCCGTTCTCATTAGAATTAATGAGCTAATGTGTGTTACGTTTTCGCTAATTGTGACTTTTAAGTGCATTTGTGCGGCTCTTCCGCTCTGGTAGACTCCGAGAGCATTGCAAGTGAGGCATATTCCATCCATCGTGCTCTCCGGTTGTGCATTCCCAAAAGGAACAGCAAGAAGAGCAAGTGACAAAGAGAACAATGTTTCACAGATTTAAGCGGCTGCTGGTCCGTTGGTTTACCCTCAGTTGGCCTTGTGCCAGCACGGGTTCTTTTAACAAAGAAGGCGTCTTCATGGCAATGTGATTAGCTCATTGGAGCATAATCATCGGCTCATTCCTCGACCAGCGAAGTTGCTGGAAGGTTATTTTTTCTTCTGTATCTGTATGTCAGTCTGTCTGTACCTTTATGTCAGCCAGCGTTTCAAGAATATACGAACCGATTCCGATTAAAGTGGGTGAAGTTATTCACTGCTGGGATATCAGATGTCATTTATTGTCTCAGAATTAAGAGACAATGTCATTCTCTCCTTGTATTTTAATCACTTAGTTACATTCTATTTATTGATTAATTTGTTAATTTATTTTTTTTCTTTTCAGGCAACTGTTCTCTTCTTTCTTTATTTCTTATTACTTTCTGTTGCTTCTTTCAAATGAACACCATATTCTCTGGAAGCTTGACTTTCAAGTCAAAGGCCCCTGTGGGCTTGTTTCATACGAATAGGGTTCTTCTTCTGAATAATGACAATAATAATCTTATTCTTACAGTCATGGAAAAGTGAGGTTGTTGTCACACAAAATAAAAAAAAAATTTGCTAATTCTATTCTTTTTATTTCTGTGAGACTTTGAAGTTGATATATCTTCAACTAGAAAAGAGATAATTTCTTCTGTAAAGGCTTAATATTTTCTAGACGAGACTTTGAAGTGATATATTTTCAACTAGTCCCAGGGATACTTTCTTCTGTAAAGGCTTAGTATTTTCTAAACTAATCATGATTTCGACGTGTTTGTACCACGATTTGTCTTTCTGTTGGTGATTTCAATGCTAATGGAATCATCAGCTTCCACTCCAGATGCTTCCCAGGTACAATCTTCTTTCACCCTCCTGTTTAATCTTTCTCTGTCTTTTGCCTCTTTTTGTTCTCCTCTGCTTCTTCCAAACAGTATTGCTTCACTTTCTTGAGCATCAACACACGCATGTTTTAACCTTATCCATCTGTTCCCGTAGCATTCCCTGCCTCTGAATTCCATTGTAGTTTATTGCTGTTTCTCTGAAAACTTTCCCTCCCAATTACTGTTTAGCTTTCCTCCATAGCCACTCACTCTCTCCTGCGCCTTGTTTACTCTTTAACTTCTGATATTTTCTCCTCGCCTTTCAATCAGGTCTTCAGGGTGAGTATTTCTTCGTGATTTCCCCGTGTTCTTTGTTCTCTCCTCCTCGATTCTTTCTTTCATCTTCGTTCTGGTTTATTTATCTTTCATTTCCATCATGCAGCACCTAATTCCCTCCCCTTAACCTCAATCCCCCCTTCCTCGTTCTTGCACTTCATGTTGCAACGTTCAGTTTGCATAAAGAGATGCGTCGGAATGTGAAGCTGTTGTAAGTGTGATGTATTTGTGTGTGTCTGCCTACTTTTTGCTATGTTCATTTTCCTTATCTGTAGTAGTAGTAGTAGTAGCAACAATAACAACAACAACAACAATAATAATAATAATAATAATAATAATAATAATAATAATAATAATAATAATAATAATAATAATGTATATACTGGTTTAAATCTACTTTGGGTTATAATTCCAAACGTTGTCAAGAGAGATACGACTAGGTATGGATCTGTTTTCTAGTCATGAGTTAATAAATAACGCAAATGGAATACGTACCGCAGCTGTTTTTAGGTCACGATTAAATTGGATCTTCGTGGAACTACAAGTTTGTCATGCTGGCGATGCCTTTGTGTCAAACACGAACATACTGGAAGCGATGAAACCATGTGGATTCATTAATAAACGCCTACTTCTTTACTATCTTCATTGTCGATGAAATAGTGTTGAATGTATGGAAGGACTGGTTAGTCAACTCTACTTTGTGGATGTCAAGTGTGGATGTTGAATGTAAAGGAGATTTAAAAGAACCGGTGGTAGAAACATTAAGGAATGTTTGCACAGATATAGATTAAGAACAACTGAATTGATGAGCAATGTTTGGCTTCAAACGAAAGGAGGTAAAACGGTTAACATCCTTTCTTTTTAATACCAGATTAGCCCTTAACATTTTTGTGAAATTAACACTATTCTTGATACAATTTGGATATGTCGACCATATAATATGCCAATCATCGTGTAATTTATATGGTACTTAACATTAGTCGAGTGCAATTTTATACTCGAAGAATTTTTTAATATAATTTAAACATAAATGAAAGGATTCGTATCTCTTTCATGAAAGAGAGTTTGAGTTACCTTGATAACATCCTGGCAAGTGGGATGGAGTGAGTCTACTGTCGTTTCAGTCACCTTCATTTAGGATTAGTGTCTTTCTAACTCTATTACCAGTTCTGAAAATAATCTGATAATACACACAAACCTACCTCACGAAAACACACATACACATATTCGTGAAAGCATAACCTTTCACCTTTCCGGATGTCATAAAATCATTTGCTGGAGCAAAATGGAGTGACCACAATAAGTGGTGCGCTGAACGGATTACTCTGACGCTGAGGAAAGGAAAGATTGAGATATATTTCTCGTTTTTATGAAAGAATAAACATTTAACCCTTACCTGTTTAATCCCTGTTTTCTTTCTCCCTCTTACGTATTTAATCCTTGTTTTCTTTTATGTACTTCTGTGGGCTTTCTGTTGACGCCCTCACTTGCTTTTCTCTCTTCTGCTTTCTGAGTTTGTCTTCCATCTTCTGTTTGGCTGAATGTTTTCCCGCTCCTGCTCACGAAACAAAAATTTTAGGTCATCTCTCTCTCTCTCTCTCTCTATATCTCTCTATATATATATATATATATATATATATATATATATATATATATATATATATATATATATATATATGTGTGTGTGTGTGTGTGTGTGTGTGTGTATGTATATATATATATATATACACAGTATATGTGTGTGTGTGTGCGTGTGTGCATGTATACTCTTGTAGTTTCACATACCTTAATGTTAGTGTGACAGAAAGCGTTCTGCTGGAAAGCGCAGCGTTCCTTTGTGGTTACCGCACGCTGAGAGGCATCTTCATTGTGTCTGTGCGTTTGACACATCATCTGTATGCTGTGAGAGAGCGGAGGATATCACGAAAGAAAATGAAAAACGTCCCGCAGGAGGAGTCTATCTGATACAAAATGAGTTCTCCTTTTGGGAATGGTCTGCGTGCTCTTAATTTACCTCCATTTGAGCTGGGAACTACATTGGTCAATTTGTAACTAAGAATTCTGATGGGTTAAGAGCAGAAGATTTCAAGTTTATTCTGTTTGTGCTGAGACGAATTCACATCGTAACAGGGAACGAGTTGTTGTTTAGCAAAGATTTAAAATGGATTTGGAATCTAAACTCCTCAACTAGACTATTTAAAATGTGCCTGGCTGTCGAACTTCTCGGTTCCAGAGGTCCTTTGCTCCTCACGCCTGGACTGTGGAACACTCTCCCTGAGAGGATGTCGTGCAATTGGAACATCGAAAGTTCAAGCGAAGATGCAAAGCATTACTAAAATAATATCATTCTTCTTGTATATTCTGACACATTCATCTATTTATTCATTAATCTGTTCATTTTTTTTTTCTTTTCTGATAACTTTTCTCTCCTCTATGTAGTTCTAGGCTTATATTCTGCATTAATCATTATCTTTATTATCTTAAATGCAGCAACCTTGATAAAATCAAACCTTTAGCTCCACTGATAAAATCAGCACTGCAGCACCATTGATAAAATTAGCACTAGCTAGCACTGTAGCACCACTGATAAAATTAGTACTGTAGCACCACTGATAAAATCAGCACTGCAACACCACTGATAAAATGAGCACTGCAACACCACTGATAAAATTAGCACTATAGCCCCACTGATAAAGTAAGCACTGTAGCACCACCGATAAAATTAGCACTACAGCACCACTGATAAAATTGGCACTATAGCCCCACTGATAAAGGTAGCACCGCTGATAAAATTAGCACTATAGCACCACTGATAAAATTAACACTATAGCACCACTGATAAAAACCGTAGCACCACTGATAAAATTAGCACTATAGCACCATTGATAAAATTAGCACTATAGCACCACTGATAAAATTAGCACTATAGCACCACTGATAAAATTAGCACTGTAGCACCACTGATAAAATCAGCACTGAAGAACCACTGATAAAATCAGCACTGTAGCACCACTAATAAAATCAGCACTGAAGAACCACTGATAAAATCAGCAATGTAGCACCACTGATAAAATCAGTACTGTAATACCACTGATAAAATCAGTACTGCTTCACAACTGATAAAATCAGCGTTGTAGCACCACTCATGAAATCAGAATTGTAGTACCACCGATTAAACCTGAACTGTATATATACAATAAGAGCTATATAAAGATCAGCCGATGACAAGCGATACATGAACTCACCAAGAAAAACAATTGCAAAGGACTTCGAAGCGTGAGAAGGGATCCCTCCGGCAATTTCCTCAGCGTGTCCAAGCGGGATCCTTCCGAGGAATAAATATCCTTCGCCTTTTTATCCGCAGGAGAAATTTGTGCAGCCCGGAAATGGCCGCCGCCGCTGCTGTAAAAGTCTTCAGCTGAAGAAAAATGGATCCTCTTGAGCAACCTGTTCTACAAGAACGGCTCTGCTGGTTCCTTCGAAAAGCTTTGTAGTTTTTAGTGGCGTGTGGGGAGGGGGCGGGGGACTTTGACGGTCTCTTCGTTCGGCGCCTTTCCTATTTTTCTTTTCACTGTGGCTTTTCCTTTAATGTTAAGTAAAGTTGCTTGAAAACTTTATGTCTATATTCTATACAATGTTATAAAAAATATAGAAAGACAATTTCCTGTTCTTCCTTTGTTATCTTGGCATTATTGACAATTCCTTAATGATAAACAAATTTCATCACTAGATGCATATTCCTTTTCTATCTAATTAATTGAAAACCAACTAACTCTAGATAACACAGCTTTCATTCTTTCTGTAGGTCTGGAAATTTAAGGGCAAAAAACGCTGTATATTTTGTTTAGTTCAGTGCAAGTGAGCTTCTCCGTGTTTTATAAAGTTACGAGAAATATGTCATGCTCTGGCAAATAAGTTCTAGACAAAGCAGAGCTGCTCAGATGTCGCCTCAACTCTTGTTTTCTTTGGAACCTAATTCAGTTCGGTGCTTATTTGTGTACAAGACAGAGGTGACTGGCTTAGAGAGTGTGAGGAAGGTTCTGCATGCGTCTTATTATTATTATTATTATTATTATTATTAAGATAAATTATTATTTATTATTATTATTATTATTATCGATAAACAAGCCCACAGGGAACACTGAATTGAAATTCAAGCTTCCAGTGAATATGGTGTTCATTTAAAAGAAGTAACAGAAGGTAATGGGAAATGCAGAAAGAGAGATCAGTTATTAGAAAAAAGAAAATTATTTATTATTATTATTATTATTATTATTATTATTATTATTATTATTATTATTATTATTATATTATTAATGTATGGTCACGATAAAAGGAAGACTAAATTAGTTCATTTCCGTCAGCTTAACAACTAAATGTTTTTTCCTTAACTGAGTGCTGCGCCATTTCTAGAGAAAAATTGGGTTTCTGTCCCGAAACAGCCTGAATTATATATGTCTGTGAATTCCACCATCAGTGTTCATTAAAATAAATATAAATGAAAAACAAAACCGCATTCGTCTCTTCCTGACAATAAGAATATTATTTTACAATGGTCTTCTTTCTTGTGAATTCTCAGATAGAGTGTCCTTCCTCTCCTCAGGATGTCTCTCGTCATCCCCAGGTGCAATTTCCTGCTTCGCTTTTCCAAAAGAGAGTCGTCGTTTCCTTGTCATTTTGTCCGTTGTCACTTATTTCCCGCATTTAGTTTCTGAGAGGAAGACATTTCTGAAGTGCTTGAAAATTCTGCATTTTTTTCTGGGAGGAAGGAAGGACGGTTGCACTCCTTCCGTAACGCTACTGAACTCTATCAGTTTGCTGATGTAAGGTTTATGAAAAAATGGTTATGTTTGATGTACTGTATGGATTGATAGAAATGTTTATTTGGCATTTTAAATATACCAGATGTTGTTGTCTATTGCTATAACGCTAATATTTTTCCCTTGCGTGTTTCAAGTTTTCGAGCCTGAATCAACGATATAGCTGTGATAACAAACATCTGATGACAACATGATGATGTTTTACCACATTCTTTACAGGTTATTGTGAAAATTCCTGTTAGTGTGTTCCTGAGTGTAAATAGAATATTATCCTTAATATTAGGTCTTCATTTGACAGTATGGTTGTTTAATGAGAATTCGCAGATTCTCCTTTCAAATGGAAAGCATCAGAGAGTCAATTTCGCCAATAACGATTCGAAGATCTTGTTCTGTGGTGAATAAATTGGAAGAGGAAGTATATAAGATATATAGGAAGATAGAACATTATACAGTGAATGTACGATGTATAATGCTATGAAGAGATAAATACTTTATGACCATGTTCCATTCCAGAGAATCGTTAATGAACTGGAAGAGGAAATGTATAACCTTTATAGGAAGATAAGACAATATTATACAATAAATGTGAAGAGATACACAATTCATATCCCTCTTCTATTCTCCAGAATTCCTCTTCTTCACGGACGGTGATAAATCTTGCGGAAATTATGTATCATGTGATGATGCATTGATAATGGAGGCAATACTTTAGGAACAATTTGCATCATTTTTGAAAATGAGTTAAGGATCCAAAGCTGGGGTTTCTCTCAGCGTCGCCTGTAATGGAGTTTTAATGTTCCTTGGCGCCGACAAGTGTCTAACTCCAAGACTGGATAATTCTGTCGATACAGCATGCGTCTAAATAATGATCTTTCTTTACACATGCACACATATATACATACATACATACATACATACACACATACATACATACATACATACATACACACATATCTTGTGTATATTATATATATATATATATATATATATATATATATATATATATATATATATATATATATATATATATATATATATATATATATATATATATATATATATATATATAATTATATATATGTGTATATAATTTTGTCACTTTACACTGCATGGCTTTTTATAATCAATCAAGAGGAGCAATTTATAATTAAAATCTATTCATTCCAGATAATCTATTTAGGAAATATTGTGGAAAAGGGAACCAAGAGTCCTCTGTGTTTAAGGCAACCTATCGCTAAGGATTTAACATTTCATTGGTCATGAATATCCGAAATAAACATTTACGCCTTTTCAATTTAAGATGGCAGAATTTTTTACATAGTTTAGCAAAGTTATAACACTAAAATTAAGTAAAACACTAAATTATTTTAAATTATCCAAAACATAAATTGCTGAAATTTTAGTAATACACAAACAATAACAATGTGAGACATTCAGTTGGCCAGCACAAGTTATAACCCCGAGCACTGGCAGCCAAAAAAATATGGAAAACTTTATAAAAGTAATATAAAGGTGACGAATGATGCAATTATCCCTACATTGCCCATTATCTCATTATCTCATTAACATGCCATGTATTCCAAAAAAACGTAAATTGCAACAATTACACGTAATTACGTGATGTCTATGGCTGCCGTTTAACCCGCCTGAGCCTTCTGGGACCAGCATTAATTAGGGATAAACCTCCCGGGACTTATCAATAGTTATTTAACCTTTACTTTTTACTTTGGCTACTTATTTATCCCCTACCTACTATAATTCTTTTTAATTAAGGAAAGACCCATGATTCGTATGCACACATGTGATTCTCAGGACAGAGAAAATGAATTTAAGTCAGTGCTGAAGAATTATGAAAGGATACTGGTTTGCATTGAGCTAATTCTTTCTTTAATAATAATAATAATAATAATAATAATAATAATAATAATAATAAATAATAATAATAATAATAATAATAGGTGCTAACATCAAAATCTATAAGATATATGATTATTAGAAGTAGAAGAAGAAGCTCTTCAAAATAAATATCATTTAATGCTTCGGACTGTCCTCACTTACCTAACGATTCGTCAGTGCATAAAAGAAATGTTCAGAGAAAAAAAGCAATTTTACACAGGTCGGTATAACTCCGTCTTCAGTGAACTCGCGATACCAAACCCTAATTTCGAATATGCAGCAAAAAACTAACACGTTCTGGTTCCAATTCTCTTGGGAGTTTGCTCGGCTGCCGAATTTCCCCGACTCTCCAAAAAGGAAATATGGAAAGGCTCCACTTGTACAACAAGTGAGACAAGAGGGAAGTCCTCAGATACGCTGTCTTCCTTTCTGGAGGAGAAGCAGAATGAAAATCAGACTTTAT
>NC_089770.1:34689277-34724277 GCF_040412425.1 Macrobrachium rosenbergii | reverse complement strand
ATATATATATATATATATATATATATATATATATATATATATATATATATATATATATATGTATATATATATATATATATATATATATATATAAATATATATATATATATATATATATATATATATATATATATATATATATATATATATATAAAGTCATGCAGATTATTCTAATCCATTGCCCTACAAAAAATAAAAAATTAATCCTAAGGTAAATCCTATTGTAAGGGGCATTTTTGGCATAACTTTTGCGAGAATCCAGAGTCACAAGTAGAAGAATAACGCAACTGTCCCAACATTAACAGAAAGGGAAATTCAGCGAAAGTCTAAGATTATTATTTTCACGAGACATCAGAAGTAAACAAAACTCAAAGAGGAATAACTCTCCTCACGTTTTATCCATTACGTAAGAGCTTCTACTCTTCCCTCACTTCCAAGAAGAAGAGAAATTAAAGAGCGAAAGAAAGGAACAGAGGGGAAGGATAATTGCATAAGGGCCAAGAATCCCTCTGAACTATATGGCTCTTGGAATTAAGGATAACAATTAAACAAGATAAATTTAAAAACAGGTAATTTAGACCCGCGATAAAGCGTTGTGTACTCCAGGAATCTCTTGTAAATTAGTAATTCCCTCCATTAGGTTCACAGGTCCTAAGGGGGGTGAGTTGTGGAAAGAAAAAGAAGAGGAAGTCGTATTAAAAAAATTAGGAAAAATAGGCGAGGAGGAGAAAGTGAAAATAGCATTTTATTTCTCCAAACGCCAGTTGTAACAATAGATTGAGGGGGCTTGTCATTCATTCCATGAAGCACATCAGCCTCCTCAAGAGAGAGAGAGAGAGAGAGAGAGAGAGAGAGAGAGAGAGAATGTAGCAAGGAAAGGAGGTAGAGGATGTTGTATAAAAAAATGAGGAAAAATAGGTAAGGAGAGGGGAAATGAAAATAGCATTTTATTTCTCCAAAAGCCAGTTGTGGCAATAGACTGAGGGGCTTGTCACTCATTCCATGAAACACATCAGTCTCAAAGGACAGAGAGAGAGAGAGAGAGAGAGACAGAGAGAGAGTGAGAGGGGGGCGGGGAATGTAGCAAGGAAAGGAGATAGGTGGGTCAACGAAGCGTGTGAAAGCGTGACGAGAGGGGGCACATACGAAGTGGAAACAAACTGAGTTAAAATGGGACGGGAGGCTGTAGCATTGTAATGTGGAGAGGCAAAACACAGAAGAAGCAGCGCTTCTCAGAGGAGGAAGAAACAAAAGCGAAACGGTCGTCGCCGTAAGGGAAAGAGTTCATTTACGTGAGGTAAAAAGTTTAACTATGGAGACGCGCTAAGTTAATTACAAGCTCGCAGCATCTGTTAAGGTAGTCTCTAAAGACACTAAGTAATGAGAGAGAGAGAGAGAGAGAGAGAGAGAGAGAGAGAGAGAGAGAGAGAGACAAACACTGGCTCATTTCCGTTTAAAGAGAAAAGGTAATAGAAATGTCTGAGCATTTAAAATGGTTACCTCAGGAAGGAAATGGCTCGTCACTTCCTGAAGTTTTGACTTTTCATAACGAATATCATAAAGCTAAATCAAGAATTAAAATCTGGCATAAACTGACCATAATGACTGAAAGGGGAGGCAATGTTTATTCTCACTAAACGCCTGCAGGCTTGTCTGTCTGTGTGTCTGTCTGGAACTAATATATTATTCTTTTGTGGGAATTAGAGGATTCTCCAGACGTTTGCCTGTTTACCTCGTGTTAATTTAAGCTTTGTTTACATACCACTTTCCCTCCTCGTCTCATAACGAGTGTTTATTCTACACCCAAACCTCTAACCTGAAAATGAGTGGTGCTCAAACCAAGAGACAAGTGTCAGTGTTTACTTTGGGGTCGGAGATCCTCTGCAGTCCCAGCTTGCGTCACATCTCCTGCCTTCATAACACATTTTCATTCTGTGTTTTCATTAATTATTTAGTTTATTTTACTGTTTATTTGCGGTCTTTTTCGCCTGTTCATTTCATATTTTTTTTTATTGTTAAATATTTTATATTTATATTTTCATTTTTATTCTTATCTATTACAATTTTTTTAGTTATTCATTTTAAGAAGGTAGATCAGAAGTGAACAGCGACTTCACTGGATAAACCCTTAACAGCTGTTTTTCGTTTTTTTTTTTTTATAGTTCGAAAAAATGAACTGAACTTTGGCCCTAATGTCGTCAACATCACGTGCAAACGAAATAGCCATTAATCAAGAGCCAACGTTCTGCCCCGGAAAACAATGTTTACATACTATTCATTATTTACAACAATTAAAGTAACACTGAAGATTTTACCAGATTAAACGTAACTTGAGTAATACCACCACCACTACGACGATAATAATGTTATGTTCATTGGCTCGATAAGGGGAAATACAGGGTTCGATTCCCGTGCGAGGCGGAGAGTCTTAGACTCTTTCTATTAAATCCCATTTTATATACGTTAATTTCAGCAAAGATTTATGTACGTCGAAGGTAGTTGCTTGAGGCAGCTCACATCTTGAGCGATAAACAGCTCTGGCTGATCATTCAGTCAGCAATGTCTCAGTACAAACTTCAGTATTACCTCCTGTGTGACACAACTTTGAAATTTTTTTTTTTTTAATTATCAAAGGGTTGACAGTCATGGTTTATATTATGAAAAACTAAGCAATCTTAAAAAGGGGAATGTTTTTTTTCTATTAATGGTTTATCCATTTGTCAAAATGTCGTGTCTGATGACATTTGCCAAATGTCGTTTGTTATATTTGACATCAAGAATCTAGCTCCCGTCCTTCAAATAGTCATGGAAATCTAGAATGTTTGATGTTTTTTTCCTCTCCTATTTGAACGTTTCATTTCCTGGGGAAATTTTACCTCTTCATTTTCATGGAGAAATTTTATAATTGTGATGAATCTGTGTTTTTGTTATATATATAGCACTATTTCTCTATGCAGCAACATAAATACTACTGGTTTTCAATATTTCTAGTACATGCCATCTCAGTAGTTTCATAAAGTAGTTAATAACTCTGAAGTAAGATGATAAAATAATCATATGCATACACAATAATTTTCTGGGTTCTGACTGCAGTTGTTTCACGTAATCGTATGTAAAAAAAAAAAAAAAAACACAAAGAATATAGGGGAATATATATATATATATATATATATATATATGCAGTTGTGTAAACAACCAGGTAAGTGTGTGATTACGTATAACTGACAATCAGAAAATGAAATGAATAATCAGGTATATATATATATAGATTAAATATATATATATATAACATATGAAGGTATATATTTATATAATTACGATGCAGTACATGTGTGTGGACATATATCACACACACATAGGCCCAATATATATATAAATATTCCATATGATAATATTCTTCTTCTCTTAAACTTATTAGTCCTGCTGTATTAGCAAGGCCAGTAAGGACACAGTAAAATATTCCAGAACAATCTTCTTCCCCAGGAGGGTACCAAGGATCCCTCTTCACCACATCCATCCATCTGATGTGATTACTAAAACCTCCTCCTTTCCTCCTCCCCAACACTGCACTAACTCTCTTGATTGGTTCCCTCCTCTCTTCTTAAAACACTAGCCATAGTATCTCAAACAAGGAGAAGCCTTCTCCTTTACCTTGTATACACACATTCTTCTTATATCTTGACTCTCCCCTCCCTTCCAGGAGTGATAGGCCAGCAAGGGCTTCATCTCACCAGCCTCAAGGTTCTTTACAAGATGGGTCCCATGGTAGGAGCACTGCCCTATAAAGTACGGGCCTGGGAATGTCTTATAAAGGAAGGATGCTTTAATGGCATTTTCTTGTCCAGATATGTCTCCAGTTTCTTGTCTCCATTTTTGAAGCCTTTTAAGACCTCTGGTCTCACTGCTTTCTCAGTGCTTCCCCTTCTGTTAGATTTATCCCAAATAGTTAAACTCATTGTTCTGCATCATTTGGTTTGCACTATCTACCACATGGTCAGTTTAATTCCATGTCCTTCTCTACTTAGTCATTGCTCTTTCTTTCCAATGTTCTTTAAATCCTTTCCTTTCTATGGCTCCTTTCCAGAGAAAAACCTTTCTTGCCATTCTTCCTTTGTGTCTGAAACAAATGGCTAAATCAACAGTCACAATGATCCCACCGTTCAAAGTTGGAGGTAACTCTGAGGGTGCAATTAATATATTATATATATAGGGGCCAATATTCCTTTCACCCTTCCCGTCAGGTAGTGCTAAGCAATGCACTCTATTCTATAATTGTATGAGTGTTTGCAGTGGAACAGAACTGGTGTCTGTGAGAAAGGTCAAATAAACATAAGCCTTACAGACTTTAAGGTCAATGGAAGAGCCTGTATTTCTAAAGAACCCATCGATTGGCTGATCCTAATACTGGGCTAGTGAAATCTTTCTCACTTTCCTCAAACAGCTCACCTCTCAACTTTTTCTCTCTTTCAATTTACCTGAATGGAGGGCATCAGGAAGGTGAGCAAATCTTGCCTAAAAATATAATTTATTCAGTAGTCTAACAAGGCAAATAGCTGGGAATCAAAATAGCTATGAAAGGGAATAATGCATCCCAGAATTACTTTACTGAAAATGTAACCAAACGCGTTTATAACAGTTTCACAACTCAGTCAAATGAATCTCTACAACTCTGGTAAATGATCAGACACGACCAATAATGCAATAAAATTATCTCTCCAAATTTGTACAGACTAATGTTTATTTTCTTGTCAAAATAAATATAAAAACAAAACTTAAAAAAATAGCCACAGATAAAAATAAGTTTGGGATATCTCACTTTATGGCCCCAAACCCTCCAAACAGGCAAAATCAAAATTTTCCAATAAAAATCAACCCTCCAAATAAAAATAAATTTGAAGCCAAGATCAAAACATGGTTCAGCATGTTAAACAAAGATCAATGATCATTCAGGTTTTTGAAAAATTTTCTCTCAGTCTGGAACCACAGGCAGTACACAAAGTCTTCCAGGAAAGCAGATTGATCACAAAAAATCAAGTTCAGAAATGTGAAACAAGCATGAAATTTGGATAAACATTCCTATGACTACACAATCTTAGAAAAGGGCGAACGAACAGTCTACCAGAATGGCGGCTTCCGGTGAAATGGCCAGAACATCACTGTTGAACGATGCACTGGTTTGGAAAGCATCTATTGGATGGAATATGCCAGTTTTTTTTGAAACCTCGACTTTTAGTTTTATAAAACTGTTCCATACCACAATTTCTCAAAAAATGCTTACTAAATGAATTGTAAACAAAATATATAAAGTGTTATGCCATAAATGTTTTTTTTCTATCCACAGCGCTATATATATAGAGACCAACTGTTTTTATTTAATATATATATATATGATCAGACTGTAGTTTAACTATATATATATATTTTCAATATAATATAATATATGGTATATATACAACATTATATATATAGACTGTAACCATAAAAGAAATATATATATATATATATAAATATATAGCCAATATATAATATAGGTCTCTCAACCTACACCTTGAAAAAATCGAGGATAAGAAGGTGACTTCAGTGTAGCATGAAATGTTGGAAGTTCAGTAGCAAGCATTATCTACGTTTATTAAAGCATTGTCTATCGCAAATAAACACTTTGCAAGGTTGCAAAGTAAGCTGAACAAGAATACCAGAGCCAATTGTCTGCAACAGTGCGATTCCTAACAGCCTTTTTGCATCGGCCCTGAATTTGGTAATCTGTTTGTCAACTCTTTGCCCCGAGTTGGTTGGGCAGAGTATGTTTTACACAACTGAAGATCGATTTTGCCATCCCCACTCTTTAAATTTAAAAAAGCTGACCTACTGGGTGGTTTGCCCGGAATGAGAACCACCTGTAACATGTTAAAATGTTTTTTTTATTGTAGACTTAATATTTTTTCTAAATTCATCGTCTTGTTATCTGGTATACATATCAAGTATCTTCCTCATCCACTAGTGCCAGCAGTGCTGGATCTTTCATGTTTAGTATGACAAACCTTCCAGGAGTAGGTATCTCTTCCACTCTGAAACCAGTTGTAGTAAAATATTTTGTAAAAATAAAAATGAGGCCTTTATGGTAAGATGTTCCATGTCTGCCAGGAGGTCTTCTTGCCCTTGTGGAGGATAGTGACAATGTATTAAGTTTAGAATTATAAAAGCAAGAACTATAAAAATTTCACCTTCTCCAAGCCTCTAAAGGTTTTTTGCACAGGTCATTAAAGCAATCGTTATGTCGAAACACTAGGACATCCAAAAATGGTAGCTGATCGTTTTCTTCTCTCTAGCCCTAGATTTGGAGAGGGGAAAGCACTAACTGAGAGAAATCGATCTAAGAACATCTGTCATTTGAAAAACCGTGATGGTCTTGGCTAACGTTTTATGGCAAATTTGGATAAAAAAAGATGCGGTTTTCCAGCATTCCTCCTGGGAGCACTTTAAAAGTCCCTGGAAAACGTGGGACTAGCCTCATTGCCACCCCGTCAACCTGATAACTTACCATTAAAAATGACCCTTTCGTCCAGCACCGCTAATGACAAGGTTTCTTGTGGCAGCAACGATCTAGTTAGAATTTGTCTGCCAGGAACTGGAAAAATCTTATGTCTTAATGGCATCGTTTCTCCACAGGAAATTCGCCAGTTGGATGGAATTGTGTTCTTGTCTGTAACTTGCCATATATAAATCTGAATCTTGGCCTAAGGTATCATGATTTAAATTATTGGAATCTTTTAGTGTATATCAATTTACAAGATGTGAAACTGCTAGACATTTTGCTAGGTTTGTAGTTTGGGCATGAAGTCGCAAAGTGCAATATTGCCCTCAAAGGTATTCCTTTCTTTATGTATCTTAGGCATGGACCATATGCTGATCCATCTACAATGAGGAGAATATCTTTGGTTCTTTTCTTTATTAATAATATTCTTCAGTATTTAGTTCTTTAAAAACTTCTATTTACTTATCTTCCACTTTCAAGATGTTTAAGTTCTGGAATTTACCAATTTTCTGGAAGACTTTCTTTCAGATCATTGAGAATGAACTCCTGACAGGATTTATTTAGAATGACAGTGCCAATCCTCTTATCAGGTTTCTGATTTGACTGTTTTCATTTTCAGAGCAGCTTTTTTCAATATATCTAAGTCATTCTGTTCTTCTTTATCGGCTCAAGAAGGAGACTGCATTGTTTGCCAAAGAAAGTCTGAAAGTTTCTGAAATTTAGTGACATCCTCTGTCAAGGTGTGTCTGTGAAATAGTTATTCTAAGCTAGATGGGCAATGTCTTTGTTGTCAATGGAATACAGATCCTGGCCCTCTTCCTAAAAAGGACTTCCCAAGTTTTGACAAAGCCAATGACAGCTTGTTAACTCTCTCCAAGAATGTCTGGTTGAAATGAGGTGTTTGTCCATGGTGTAATTTTATTGTCTGCTCATTAGACTCCTTACTTTGAACCTCTGTTTTTTATGCAGATAGCGGATGATCTCTGGGCCAGCCACCATCCATCTTCTGAGTGCTGACGGATCTTCAGTCAGCCCAATGTACTCCGCCATCAGCCGTTTATAAAGGCATTGGTCTGCTCATGAGCTTGGTCAAGAGCCATTTTTGAGAATGGCGACTGGTCTTGTGCATAACAAAGTTGCCAGCCTTGAACTCCTTGTGCAACTCTGGGTGTGAACTCTCTATAATATATGTCCCTGAGGTGAATAGGCAGCCAACGAGCATAGTTTGTATTATTGTTGGAAAAGAAGTACCTGGGTATCAGCTCATGCATTGCCTGGCAGTATGAGGAAAAATTGGCCACCACGGATAGGACCTGATCAGTAGGAATATCTGAGTTCCATAGACAACACCATGTGCCAGAAGTGGAACTGTGGACTCTGCTGTCTCGAAGGTCACACCAGTTCCTCAAACTCAGGGTAATGCCTGCTCATTGTTGTTTGCTAAATTCAATCACAAAATGAGTCAGTGTCATGCTGTCCTCAGAGAGTTTGTACAAACTAGAAGGCTGTAACCTTCGGTGCATCTGCCGTGTCCTGGTTACACTTGCAGCTGACAGGAAAGATTCTGCAGTTCCAGATGAAGCAACTCCTGAATTCCAGGCTAGAGGGCACAGTCCAACCACTGAACCATGAAGAAGAGTACCAAAGATGAATTGCTGCCATCTCAATTTTATGTGATTACCAAACATTACCAGATATTTGTCTTCACCATACAAGATCAGGTTAACTGCCACTGCACCACTTAGATATACGGATAGATTGGCTGATCAGCTGTGATTAAAAATGGGTATCTGGCCTTGGTTTGTAAAATCATCCCTTGTAAATGAACCATCATGTGGATAGCCCCCAGTAAGGCTTGGCTCGGCTCTCCTGCGCTGGAAGACTGTCTATTCAGGTGCGGCCATCTAACATAGCTGGTCTGGGGCTGTTATGCAAAGGGCATTTGGGACACTAAACTAATACTATACTACAACTACTAGTCTAAGACTCGGACAGGATTATGATGCTGGATTAGCTGGACTGAACCCCATGCTGAGTTACACAGCAGTGATGTCAATTAACCAGTGTGCCCTGGTTGTGTGCAGACATACACTCTCTTTACATTTATTAATTTTCCTTCAAAATTGATGAGTTATTCTGAAACAAGAGGGCCTCATTAGGATCTAAAACCACAGAAACCAAGATCCATGCTTAAAACGATAATTGTTGAGGGGGCATTATTTTTCCTTTTATAATTATTGTTTCACTATTCTTTTCTTGGCAGTTTTATAAATTAAGATTTAAAAAAGGTAAACTGTACTTGGGAAGCTACAGAAACATAATATTCACAAGAAATTTCAGTTTGGAAGAGCTTTACCATATTGCTTATAACAAATACATGCCATTCAGTGAAAAATTATCTGCAAAAATCTGTCGAAACAGCCGCCATCCAGAATTTGGCCACCATATTAGCCTGTTTTTGCGGCCATTGATTGCCCTGATTTCTGATAGAGGGAACTTTAAAGAGCACTGCTCAAATTTCATGCTTGTTTCATATCTGAACGATTCTTTGAAATATGCAATTTATCTGCTGCACTAAATTTGGCAGCGGACGAGGAACCTTGCTATAAAGTGAAGACATGAAAAGAGTAAATGAAGAAGGTGGAAAGGCAACTCAAAAATGGATATTCCCGAATAATTGTCGATCACTGCATCCTGGGCGTTGTCATATGGAAGAAAATAATATTGCCACGATGATGTGTTATTGCTTGCAAATGAAAGTAACAAGTATCATTAACACAGTAATAAAAAAGATGGTCCTCAGTAAATTTCATGGGTCTTTGGATATTTTCAGACGGTGTTTAACGCGTGCGTGTGTGTGTGTGTGTGTGTGTGTGTGTGTGTGTGTTTTGTTCATGTGTGTTTGTGTTCATGCATTCGTCAAATATTGAAAAACTACAGTGAATCAAGTTCATTTTAATGCAAAGATAAATGATTCCTGCAACCATAAACCATGATTCATAACTAAACAGAACAGAACAATTTATTGCAGAACAAAAGGCATGGGATTCACCCTCAGTTCAATATGGAAATATCTACACTCCATCAAAACAGCGCAATGCTGATTCTCAAAACGAAGTTCCGCATCCTATTATTAACAGACCATACCAGATTTTTATGTGAGTTAATTTTATTGACATTTGCTTTCAGTGCATAATAGCAAATGTACATTTTCGCAAGTTTCAGGAATGTTTAAAATTTTCAAGAGAAAATAAACCGGGGTTGCACAATGGTCACATTAGAAATGGATATAACGTAACTTGGTTGGACTTTCTTTTTCCTTTAGAAATGACAGGATTAATATTCCCTTCAGAACAGAGGCAATTGGAGGAATGTTTACGCCCTTCACTCCTCCCTCCAAGTCCCCCACAGGAGAGGGAGGGACTGCCTGGCCTTCACAGTTCAAAAGTACAAAAGCGAAAGAGGAAAAGCTTCCATTCTGATTCATTCTTAACACTGACACTTTCACAGACTTCATTCCCACTATTATTGTTCATTGCTTAAGTACGTTCCTATCTAAGATGATGGGCTGGAATAAAAAGAATCACATTTTTGCTGTCAGTTGAATATTAGCTTCCAAATACCAGCTTTCATAAATGTGAGGGCTTTGTTTCTATGAGCGATTGTGAAGCAACATTCATGAGGGTAAAAATTGCGTATTTTCTCGCATAGTAAGACATTCTGCTTTGACATCGCATAATGAATAAGTTCCTTTAGGAAATTAAGTTCACAAAGGGAATAATAAATTATGTGAAACAAGTCAGCTTGGAAAATATTACCTTAGATTTATGCATTATTAGTTTTTTGCTTATTCGTTATATTGCCCCGGTACATTTTTTTTATGCGCTAGTAAAATCATCACTGCTGAATTATAATAGACTTGTTACTTATTTTGGCTACAAAAACATATAGTAGAAATATGCATTTTACTAGTTCTTCAGACATTGGAAAAAGCTTTAATTCCCGTTTAGTAAATAAATTTTAAAAAAAAATCAAGAGAACTTTTGCACTTCGTAATTAGGAATGCATAAAACAAAGTACCTCTATCCTGACAACTCTATCTCATTTCCTAACTTTGCCTGTTTGAAACCTATAATAATAATAATAATAATAATAATAATAATAATAATAATAATAATAATAGTATGGGAGCCCATGGACAGGAATTTCTGAGAGAAAAAAGTTACCCACTTAAGGATAGTCTCGTCACAATAGATGCAGATTTGGAAGCAAAGGTTCAGCAGAAACAATTGTCAGATCTTAATCTGTTTAGATTAAGTATTAGTCCTTCTAAGCAGAAAAGACGACCAAGACTTATATGCACCCAAAAGCAGTTAGACAGACGCAGACCCTTCGTCGAGCTTAACAATTCTATTGTTGATTATAAGAGCATTTCCTTGTCCAGCTGTCATCACCAACCCCTCACAGGCAGAAGGAATTATTGTCCCCTGTTATCGAGGAGAGGAAATATTAAAGCTTTTACTTCTCTGAAAGTGCTTCGTAGCCAAAGTTATGGTTTCATTGATCCCAAAGTAAAATTCTGACCTAGATTGGCCGACGACGCTTTTGTTAAGCTATGAATAGACAGTATGATGTCTGAAACCAGAAAATGGCATTTGGAAAGCTAAACTCTCTCCTAATGCCTCCCGCATCATGTTGTGAGGTTGAAGCTGAACTAAATGTATCCTGTATTAAAGCTCAATTATCCCTTACCTTCTTCTCAGGTTCCTGGAAGCATATACTGTATATATAAATATGCATCCGGATCCCTCTTGTAGTTCAGCGTTTGCATCCTGAGGTAGAATTAAGAATTAAGCTTTGATCTTCTCTGCAAATTCTGAGCTGCGTCGCTCGCATTCATCTGAACGGTCAGTGGCGGGGAAAACATTTCATACGCATTTGAATACTTTCTTTATATTAGTAAAACTGGGTTTCTGAAAACTGAAAGTGGAAATCAGAATTGTTCTCGATTTATTCTGGCCAGTGTTCCTTAATATCTTGCAACAATACTTTTGTGTAAACATTCATCCTTGTAGATATATATATATTTTAATAGTAAGCACCCTTTTGTTTACTGTCGTATTTTTGTCTATAAACTCGAGATGGAAGTATGCTTGCGTATGTTACATTCACACACACACGCACGCACACGCAAATGCATGCTTACATACACAAGCAAACATAGACACACGCACATATATATATATATATATATATATATATATATATATATATATATATATATATATATATATATATATATATATACATACATACACATATACATATATATATATATATATATATATATATATATATATATATATATATATATATATATATGTATATATATATATATATATATATATATATATATATATATATATATATATATATATATATATATATATATATATATATATGCCTATATGCGCAGGACCACCATTGTCACGTGTCACAAGATATTTTGAGTCCTTTGGTTTTTTAAAAGCTTATTTTCAAGTCCTTGAATCTCTTGTGTCACTGTTTCCTCCCGCGTCACACCTGCTGCCTGTTGCGTGATTCCCTTCTCTTTGAGCTCGACTTTTATGACCCCGTTCAGGCGGTGGAGGGTCTTCTTTCTCAGAGAGACTAGAGGGTAGCATGTTAATGGAGTTATGCATAAGACATGTCCCATTTTAAAGGCATGTGAATTTTGCATAAATTCATTCTCCCGTTTGGCGAAAGTTTGTCAAGCAACTCTTGAGGAAAATAGGTTCTGGCGGAGATCTTCCAAAGTTCACAAGTCTTTGCTCTTTTTCTAAATGACTTCCAAGGAGAAGGTGTAGCACGAATCCTTTTCCTTTCTCTCTTGATACGAACCAAATATAGGGTATATTAATACCTATATTTTATTCTGTCCTAAGGCCAACCATCTATATAATGCTCCCGTAGATAGAGAAATATCTCAAAACCCAGTAAATACTACAGATAAAAATACTGTATCATATTTCACAATACTTTGAAGTAATGAGTCATTATTTTGTTAGAGAGAGAGAGAGAGAGAGAGAGAGAGAGAGAGAGAGACTAGAGTAATCTGATTGTTTTCTTCAGAAATGAAGCATTATATATGCAGTATATATGTATATATATATATATATATATATATATATATATATATATATATATATATATATATATATATATATATATGTTACAGTCAACATGCGTAATCAGTCATTACGCGTAATGACTGAAATTTCAGTCATCACGCGTAATGCACTTAGGGACATTTGATCCCCAGGAGCTAGTACTAAACACGGCGAAATACATTTGACCCCAGGGACTAGTACTAAACCCGGCGAAACAGTGTAGGTGACTCACTGTTTCGCCGTGTTTAGTACTAGCTCCTGGGGGGATCAAATGTCCCCTAAGTGCATTACGCACAAAGGCTCTCGGAACGGACATGTCAAACTCCCAGAGTTACTCAGCTGGACTCGCATGTAAAATAAACGTGACCAATGACAAGGGAAAAATAAAAGTTTATCAAGGCTGAATGGCTTGAATGCTTTTATTTTATGACTATTGTTCCTTCAGTATTTCGTGTATTTCACAAAGGAAGAACTATTTAGTATATTACATGTGTTTATTGGGTAAGAAGATGATATATTCCATAAGCCCTTGACATCTCTGAGGTATTGTGGATGGCGTACAATGACAGCATTGGTAAGCACATCTTCCTTTAAATTAAACTACTTGTCTATGAACATAAATATTCTCTTATTTATCCTGACAAACCCGATTTGGAAGTGTATTTTCTTTTATGTGTAAGAGTTTTACTCCTGACAATGTGTTCACAGAATATCTAGCAGTGAATATAAACTCAAGGGAAACTGTAAGAGGCAATAGCTAGAAATCTCCAAAAATGTTTGTGAATTTAGGTATATCTTTGTACTCGTATCCTTCTAATATGCAAGACCCTGTTTCATGAGAATTATACGGCCTTCGATAAATAGGGATGTGCATGAATTGTTTTCTGTCGAAAAGGAACTGGAATTCTAGATATTAATACTAAGATCAACACTCTCCTGCTAATGCACTGGTGCTCACACACACACACACACACACACACTCATATTTATTGTCACGAAGCATTCCAAATACCTGGTTATTACAATAACAATCATAGAATTCAAAACTTATCTCATTTAGAGCCAGATACCTGAACTCTCATTAAAAAAATACTACTGAATACTCCAAAGGCAACAGTGATCCCTTAAAAAGCTTATCAACCATGAGAGGTGTCATAATATACTAAAGTTTATCAAAACAATTGTGAGGTATCAGTATATATTAAAGTTGATCGAAGGGCATCACTCCATTATTGAACAACTGTAGCTTTTCCTCCTCGATTTGAGTCACTTCAACAAAAAACTGGAGGAACCAAATTATCTATCATTCTGCTTTATTCACAGTTATTCCTACCATTGGTGGTCAGTGAATGAAACACTATAGTAAAACTTTAAATATAAAAGTTTATTTTTAATTCAAAATTAATGATTCAAAATTCAAGATTTTACTTTGAAGAAAAATTACTATTACTTGGAAACAAACTTCATTAATTCTTAAATCAAATTATGAAGCAAAATTAAATCACCAAAATGTCAATATGTGAAACAAACTTCTTAAGTAAGCAAAAGTTAAACCATTAAGAAATACTAAGATGTGAATGAAAGCTGAGTAAATATATTTGAAAATACAAAAGGAATGTACAAACACACAATTGAAAACAGTGAAATGTAATAAAACCGTTACAAAAGATAAATTGATTTAAACACTATAATAAACCAATTTAAACAGCACACAAAGATCAAAAACTTTGAATGACACATTAAATCAAATAAAAAAACCATTGCTTTTAAATTCGTAAAGTAACTGTGCCTTACACAAGCTTTCACAAGCTTTCACAATCTGCAGCTGCTGTTCACAAAACACACCATAGGCACCATTGCCAATAAATACTAATTATCACTATGTTATCAGATCTCTCAAAAACTTGCCAACCAAAACGGAGTGACCCACAATTAAGTATTTTACGTTTCTTAATAGTTCCACTTTTAGATGAGAGAGAGAGGGAGAACCAGCACGAAAGGTCTCCAGAATCATTATCATCTTTAAAATAATTATTAACATTTAGTGTTTTTGCTTAATTTTTGTATGAGATTTCGACAAGGTGTTGAAACCAGGCGTCATTTTCGTTTCTTAAATTTGAACAATTTAAAATTTTCGCATATTCACCTCATAAATCCTCTTTGGCGTCTCCTTCCACTCCAAGCACATCAATCATCACACAGCGTATCAATTCAGCTTTTCGCTATAAAGGTTAGCTCTTTCATTTACTACCAATTTCTCTCCCCACAGAGAATTTCGGTACGTCCCAAAGGTAGGTTTTTACCACCGAAATTTCTTTGTAGAAATATCAATCGCCAAGACACAGGGCACGAAATGGCTATCTCTGGCCCATTCAATAGAGGAAAAATTTAAAGAAACTTAGCAACTCGATATAGGACGAAATCGAACTCACGACCACCATTGATGTTAAGTACTGCCTTTTGATGGTTTGAAGTTTCGAGAATGAGGCAGTTGAGATACAATGAAGATCGGGATGTGCCTGAATGACATAAAAATGAAGAAAGGTGATCAAATAATAAAGCTCTGAAAAAGACAAAGTGGAGAGACCAAACTGCTTTTGTTTTGATGAGTGAATATAGGCTTTCTGTCCAACAGATTTCCTTAATTTCTTGAACTATTTCATTTGTTTATTGTTCAATACTTTCTTCCATTGATAAGATTGAGAGAGTCATTTGAACAATCTTGAAAGGTGTATTTGAAAATCGAGACGATGATCTTATTTTTACTTACTATAAATAGTTTACCTGACTGGAAGTATTAACATTCATCTTTAAACATTTTAGTGAAAGCTGAACATTTATAACGATACATCTCATATTTTATGTTCAGTTGCCCCTCCTCTCTCTCTCTCTCTCTCTCTCTCTCTCTCTCTCTCTCTCTCTCTCTCTCTCTCTCATATACACACACGCACACACACCGACAAGTAGTCATTCATGACCAAAGTGTTCTTGGCGTGATTATATTTAAATTTTTCAGCAAGAGGTCTTTCCAAATATTGGCTCGTTAAATACCCTTTCTTTTGTAGTCCCGTTATATTCTACTCGTGAATTTATACAGCAAATATTAAATACTGCTCTCCCTAGGCTCATGTGAATCTTCATTTCACATTTCCTTTTGGCAGTTAATGAGTTATTTTATAGATTTGTTTCTCACCGAAAAATGAGAGAGAGAGAGAGAGAGAGAGAGAGAGAGAGAGAGAGAGAGAGAGAGAGAGAGAGAGAGATTAAAGATATCGGTCCATGTTCAAAAGCAGTAGCAGCTGACCAAATTTGAAAAAGTGTTGCCTATCATAGCTTAAACAGAGGCAGGGGAGTTAAAATGGTTTGCAGAGCTACCAAAGGAAAGAATGTCCAGGTTATAAGACAAGAATTTTTACTCCTAAATTGCATTATTCACCAGCAAAACATCTAAATGAAGACTATTATTAAAATGACATCTTTTTCACTATTTTTTGTCTGCTGAATTCCCAACGTACCTGTCCTTCAATTTGTGGACAGCATTTCTGTTAACTGACTTCAGAACATCACTTCCACAGAATGTCCTTCGAATGAGATTATTTACTTACGACTGCTCCATGGAACTGCCAGAGTACTACAAGGAACAATTCAGCTTCTCTCAACGTGAAGCTGAATAGGAATGACGTCACAGACAGATTCCAGTGCCCTGTAGTTCGATGCCCCAACTCCATTATCAGTGAGACGTCTAACCTTCTCTCTGAATGGTTGTTTGTCTCCTAAGAGAGGGAGCCAGATATAATGAACCCTTTCTCTGGTATAAGCATCGTCATCCAACTCATTTCCTCCATGGTAGCCTCACCCACTTGAAAATACACCGATGTTTGGGCGAAATGTCTGGGCTTTAAAATTAAGAATGGCAATCTGACATCACTGTCTTCCCTCTGAGGGAAATGTTGTTTGTAAAACAAGAAAGATATTATCCAAAATCTGCAGCGCTGATAACTCAATTATATCTGCAAAAAAAGGCTCGTTTAAACAAAATAGACCCAAACATAAAAGAACTCAATTCATAAACCTAGAATATCTGTCTTCATAATGGACCACTCTTCGGAGAGTGTCAATTTTTTCTTCTTTTTCTAAAGCTTATTGTCGTCTCCTCTCTTCATTTTCCACCTCACAAAGGAGGGAGCGAGAGAGGCTTTATTAAGCACGATGAACTGAAAAGGACGAGGGAGCCGACCCGAGGTCTCACAATGGCCTGTTTACTTAGGGAACGAAGCCTTTGGAACACCCCTCGAGGGACATTCATGAATGACGACGCTCTTGGTTACGTCAGGAGGGCTTGGCTGTCCTGTGGTGTTTATCTCAGGAGTTTCTGTTACTCGTCTGTATATAAATAATTTACGACGAAGTTCGGAGATGGAAAATATTCTATGGGTTCTCGAGCTTATAACTATTTCAGTGCTGATGCCTATACTGTTCTAAACGTTTTGGTAATAGCATTTTTCTCCAATATTGAATATTTCAGTTAGAATTTCTAAAAGTATAAAGATTACAAAATATTCTATGATTTCCATAGGTTATAATCTTTTATTCAAGAAGACAAAATAATATTTCACATGCTAGTGGCCTCTGCCACCTATTTATAGTTTAGGTTCAACTTTCAATTATATGTGTGTGACGCATCATAGAAATCATCAGTCTGTTACCTTCGCTGATGAGAGAGAGAGAGAGAGAGAGAGGAGAGGGAGAGAGGAGTTTTGCTTAATAGTCTTCTCTTTCAAAAGGGATAAATAATAACGAGGGTTACTGTCCTTCCAGTCATTTGTTCATGGGAGAAACGTCACCGACACAATTAGAATGTGTGATTGGTTTACCCAAAATTAATCCATCAGGGGTACTGCCCCTACGTCCTACTCTGGCCTCTTACAATGCCCAAAACTATAAACTGGAAACATTATTTTAATACTTGACCCTTCCGTAATCACGCATCACTACAGACGAAACTTCAAAAATATTTTGAAGTACAGTTCATAAGCTATAACCGACAAACTCTACACTTTTTCCTAATAGACGAAGGACTTCAAAGAGCATGGATGCTTTACACACGAAACATAAAACGCAGGGCCCAAGCGTGGGATGAGAAAAGGGTACTACTTTCCCGGGGCCCGGCAGTCTGGGGTGTCTGTGACAGCGGCTTATTAATATTATTGTTAGGGGAGCATGGACCCTTGAGCATCCTTCATCCTTTGATTTTATCTATTCTCTAAAAAGAAAAGTTAAAATAAATAAGCCGCTGTCACAGACCCCCAGACTGCCGGGCCCCGGGAAATAGCGCCCTTTCCTCATCCCACGCTTGAAGGTTTTATGTTTCAACTATATTTGTGGTACTTCCACTTACTCTTGCAATAAATTCATACAAATAACTGAGTTTGATAAATTTCTAATATTTAATTTAAGCCTGCAGTTGAACACTTTTGAACTATGTGAGGCCTGGGATGGAGGTGATGGTATAAGGCTCCCAGGGGTAGAGGAAGAGTGGGAGGGACCCGGATTTTTATGCAAGTACCGGGGCCTGAAAGGGTGATCCTTAGGCTCTGATAAAACGCCTAGGTCCGCTGTAACGGCTACCAACCCTGGACCGACAACACAATGAAAAATAAAAGAAACCTACAGTATACATATAGAGGAACTCTTAAGAATCGTATATTCTCTCTCTCTCACACACACACACACACATATATATATATATATATATATATATATATATATATATATATATATATATATATATATATATATATATATATATATATATATATATAAGAGAGAAGCAGCATTTCTCTTCTTTAGAATCAGAGCAGAACCATTCATAACATTATCCGCCCCCTCCTGGCTTGCCTCATTTATCACCGTTCAACAAGAAATTCCTTTGCTTTTTCCGATGAAGGTCTGTTCCCCACAAGGACTATTTCAAACTCCCTTCTGCATCAAGGAAATCCTTCTGTTGCCATCTTTCTCGACAGCACATGCAGGAAATAAATACAAAGCTGATTGAATCGAGAGGAACACATGTGATGTTACTCTATCTATCTATGGCTAGTAATATATATATATATATATCTATGAATATATATATATATATATATATATATATATATATATATATATATATATATATTATATATATATATATATATACAGTATATATAAGTGAATGTTTGTATGTTTGTGCTCTATAGAAATCGGGACCACTTGACCGATCTAGACACAATTTGGCACGTGGCCATCATTTGTCCTAACTTAGATAATAGGGCAGGTTTCAAAAGTCATATCCCCCCCTTCCCCTTCCCCCTTCCCTTTGTAACTTTTGTTGTAACCGCTTGACTGATCTAGACAAAATTTGGCATATGGCCATCATTTGACCCAACATAGATAATAGGGTAGGTTTCAAACCCTTTACCCCCTTCTTTCTCACCTCCCCCATTCCCCTTCCCTTTGTAACTTATGTGATAAATAAATCTAGACAAAATTTGTCATATGGCCATCATTTCATGTAAATTAATACCCCTTCAAATATATCCTTGAAAACCCATTTTTTTTCTTTGTAACTTATGGTAAATAAACTCTATGGTTTTATCAACCTCATTTGATGTTTGTTTACCATACAAATGTATTATTGTAAATGCTTTTCTTTCCTAGATTAATAATGCTGTATCAAGATTTGTGTGTTTAGGTTTAGTGTGGGTGTGTTTAGGTTTTTAGTTGGGGTGTGTAGGTTTAGCAGGATGTTTTATGTTTAGAATAGTGGTTTACGTTTGTGTGGGTTTATGGGACAGTGGGGTGCAGTAATTTAGTGTCAAATGTTTTAGCTAAGTGGAATAGTGTGTTTATGTTTATATAAATATACAGTCAGTCTACAGTAATATCTATAAATATACAGTCATCATATATATATCTATATATATATATATATATATATATATATATATATATATATATATATATATATATATATATATATATATATATATAAATGGATGTATGTATGTATGCATGTATGTGTGCATGTGTGTATGTTCCAGCATAACTTTGAAATCATTGAACAATTTCAACCAAACTTGGTATACAAATGACTTACTATCTGGAAAAGAATACTGTGGGGTAAGACATCACTAGTACCAAGGGGCACCAAAGGGGGTGGGGTGGGAAGGGCTCCCCTGAAATGGGCCTGATTCTGCCCATAGATTTAGTAACTAAATAAACTCTGTGAGTTTATCATACCGCATTTTGGATAACATATGACGTACTATCTGGAAAAGAATACTGCCAGGGTGAGACATCACTGGCACCAAAGGGAGTTGGGTGGGAAGGGGGTGACACGTAAAAATAATCGAAGACTAACGATATTAGTGTCTACTCCATAGTTTTCAAGATCGCAGAGATGAATGGTGACACTCCCGATATCCTTTAAGTCCAAGTTCAGCCCCAGTAGGAATGGGGAATGAGAATTGGTGAAATATAAAATGTCAAAATGCTGGGCAATGTAATTGAAGCAACTATCTTAACAGGAAAGGGAGAGAAAGAGAGACAGAGAGAGAGAGAGAGAGAGAGAGGAAGTAGAGTAGAAGGGTGTTAGGAGAGAGAGAGAGAGAGAGAGAGAGAGAGAGAGAGAGAGAGAGAGAGAGAGAGAGAGAGAGAGTTCATTGGTTGTCATTCAGAGTTTTCATGGGCAGCACCAGGTTTGTCAGCTAGTACATGGATAAAAGGGATAGTCATCGCAGTAATACCTGGATAAAATGGACAGTCACCACAGTAAAACTTGGATAAAAAGGAAATCACCACAGTAATACCTGGATGAAAGGGACAGAGAGAACAGCAGTGCTTGAATAAATGGGACAGTCACCACAGAAATACCTGGGGGACAGCCACCACAGTAATGTTTGGATAAAATGGAGTCACCACAGTAATACATTATTAAAATGGACAGCCAGTACAGTAATACCTGGATAAAAGGGACAGGCAGCACAGTAATGCCTGGATAAATGGGAAAGCCAACACAGTAATACCTGAATAAAAGGGACAGTCAACACAGTAATGTCTGGATAAAAGGGACAGTCAGCACAGTAATACCTAGATAAATGGAAAGTCAGTAGAGTAATACTTGGATAAAAGGGACAGTCACCACAGTAACATCTGGATAAATAGGATAGTCACCACAGTAATAACTGGATAAATGGGACACTCAGTACAGTGATACCCGGATAAAAGGGACAGTCAGTACAGTAATACCAGGATAAATGGGGCAGTCACGGTAGTACAGTCAAACCTGGATAAAGGGACCGTCATAGTACAAAGCTTTTTTCCCATTTTTCAGGATAAACTTTTCTTTGAGATCGGCTTCATTTTCCCGTATGGGGCAGCACTGGTTTGGTCGAGATCGAGAGTATGTATATATTTAGATGTTATATTTTTATATATTATATATATATATGTGTGTGTGTGTATATAATATAACTGATATATATATATATATATATATATATATATATATATATATATATATATATATATATATATAAACCATAACATAACTTATATAATAACATTTTGGTATTGGACGCATATACAATTATTTTATTACAGTCAAACATTTATATATAATAACAGTTGCTGGGCACTAAATGTCAAACAGACGGTTGCTTTTCTGAGGTGAATTCTACACAAATTAGATTCATTGTTATATGCAGTATTGCTGAGAGAGAGAGAGAGAGAGAGAGAGAGAGAGTTAAAGAAATTTCTGTTGATTTTGTTGTAATATGCAATATTTTATTAACGTCAGTAATTCATGCATGAATATAAAATTGAGAGAGAGAGAAGAGAGAGAGAGAGAGGGTTAGAGATATTTCTGTATAAAGATTTCATTGTATATGAATCATGTGCATAAATATAAAGGGAAGTTTGCCGCATACGAACAGAAACTAAAAATAAACAAAAGTAAACAAGTTGCAAAAGATTTCATCTAAAAGGGAAATGGTACAAAAACTGAACCAACGCCGACTTGGAGTCAGAATTGAATATTGAAATTAATTCGTTCAAACGAAACACCACTGCTGGCAACTGCTATGCATTCGCTGCGCCAGACACTCGAAATATGCATATGCATCAGGGAGCATGCGTGCATACTTCTGTACATGTGCTGGTGAAACTGTTTCCTAACGACATTTGTAAATTAAAAGAGCTCTGCCTAACAAAGGCACATGCAAGCGTATGCATTTAAACAAGGCCTGTTTGTGTTGATTCACGAAGTATATTTTCGTGAATATCCAGGCTAATATTTTTTTACATGACATGTCACGCTGACATTTCTCGTAATTCTTAATGCCATTATGTACAAAAAGCTCATCATACTGTGCTGTGCAAATACCTCATAGAGATGAAGACCGAAAAAGATAAAGACTCTTAAAATGGGGAAACTTATTGTTTGTGTTTATGATTCAATGGAATTTGATTTGTCATTATTCTTTTCTATTCAGTTATTCAGTTTGATCTTTTAGTACTGACTCAGGGTAGTTATTTTTATACTTTTCCCTCATAATTTGAAAACGTTCGTTAACAATAATTTCTACATTACTTATTAAACACCAAATAATCAATTGTTACATGCAAGTAAGTACAGTACATCACCTTATGCAACCTGACTTCGTTTAACTATAGAACGCTCTTCACAAATAACAAGAAACAGTCTGAAAAGCAAAACAGATAATTCCAGTAATAAAAAAGTCACCTGCTAATGAAGAATAGCTTGACAAAGGAAACAAAACGTCTGAAATAAAAACATGCAATTGCATGCAAAGAGAAAGAGGACGGTTATGCAAGATCCTCTCTCATTCAAATGAGACGGGAATAAAGCCGAATTCTTTTTCCTGGAAATCATCTCCGCACAGACAGGGAAATGCAAGGAATCTTGCAGCTACGCACGTGGCAGGAGCCATTTTGCGTGGCTTTTGTACTCAAGACATAAAAATTCATTATATTTTTCTAACCGTCATTAAATTAAATTTCCTGGTTTGTGCTCTTTAATACTGGGGATTTTTTTGCCCTTTGTTGAACACTCCTGAGCCGAGTTATTTCAGGCTTGTTATCTTTCATCAAATTTCTTACTGACTGATATGCTAATGTTTGCAGGATTTGCATAATTTGTTGCGTACAGTCTTCTCCTACATCATTCTGTACGTTAGGTAAGTGTTAGGCTAGATGCGCTAACTTTTACATAGTTGGGAGAATGTTAGCAAGAATTGATTGCTTTATGGGAAAACCTTTGCATGCTGGTTCATAAGTGTAGAATGACCTTTTACATACTTCTTTTGTATGCATATATTAAAATACCATTTCTTTAGCTTTCCTGGTAAATTGAAAATGTTATGCAAAAACTACACAGACGAACTATCCGATCCAAATTCTTTCTTGCATTTTCTTCAGAGGGGAAGGGGGAACGTCGGTTTTCGTGGAGCCTCGCTGACCCCTTCTTCCAACAGGCCATTTTCCAGCTTCGTGTTACCTTCTTCACGTGGCTCCCCTGCTAATTCCTTTGCCTCGAAACTTCATCTCTCCTATTGAGTGAGTTTCTTTTCTATATCCACTCTTTCTTCTTTCCATAATTCCAGGGGGAGAATAGGAACTCCTTAAACTTTCCAGTACGTTCTTCGTATTTTCATTTTTCCTTGAAGGAACTCTTCCACTCTCTACCATTACCAGGACAGAGGTGACAAGAAGTCCGAAAGAACTTATGACAGTAGAAATCATTTATCCTCCACAATTCATAATATTCCATGGAATGATGGTGATTTAATAGGAGTGTTATCTGAAATAAGAGAATAAAATATCAAAATCATTTTCTCAGTACGGCTAAATTATGTAAACTCTCTTAGGTGAATTGTGACTGTTCCTTCACATTACCTTGCCATGCCAACATTTATCTCAATGGAAATGATTAGGTGTACGTAATTAAGAGTTAGGTTGTATTTTATCCTGATGCTACATAGTTTTCAGAAAGGAGCCCATACAATTACTTTTGCACTGTGATACACACACACACACACACACACACACACACACACACACATATATATATATATATATATATATATATATATATATATATATATATATATATATATATATATATATATATATAGCAAAGAGAGTTAACACTCCCAAGGCAACTCGCCTTTCAAGAATAAAGTAAAATTTCATAACAAAAACTTAATAACACTCTGCTAATTAAGTTTGCTTGCCACGACATGCTGGCTGTGGATCATGGAAAATGAACCCTTCGACATCTTACGCTCTGCCCACCCTTCCTTCCTCTGGCATCCTTCGGAGGCTGGGTCGCTCATCTCCTAATAACATCTCCAAGACCTTTATTTTAAATCTTCTCAGCTTCCTCTCCCCCGGCATCTTCTCTCATGTCTCGTCACTTCATACACGTCGATGTTTTCTTTACGATCCTTTTTTCACATTATTTTCGGTTTCAAAATATTTCCCGAGGCTATCAGGACTTTACATGGTTTTGCCAGACTTATCGTCATAGAAAGGTTGAGACCGGAAACCTATTTCAAACTGCAGCACATGAACAGCCTTACGTCTTAGAAACTTAGTTTACAATAGTCAGTATTTCTTATATTTATGGGTATAAATTAATAAGTTTACTAAGGTCCCTATACTTTATATATTCGTTCTTTATAGCAATGGCCTTTCTAGTTTTTTATCTTTTGTCAGGTATGTAATAAATGTAATGTAAGAATTTTTCTTTCTTTCTAAAATTACTTAATTATTGTTGTAAATTATGCTGTTCTTCTGTCTGTAACACACTCCTCCCCAGCCTCTCTCTCTCTCTCTCTCTCTCTCTCTCTCTCTCTTGGGCTCTCTTGACTTAGGCCAAGGAAGTAGAAATTGGGTGCCGGGGCAGGGGGTCAATCGTCATCATGATTGCTCGATTCCTAATGTGAATTCGTATAAGCATTACAAGGTCATTCAAAATTTGGCTTATTCATGGTGACTGTACATCAGGTTACAAAATGAATATAAAATGCACAGTGTTCCGTTTTATTTATATTTCCTTTGGATTGTGTTTGGACTAAGACAGCTGACATAAATACAGTACATAGAAAATCCCCCTTTTGCTTGCAAATCCGCATCCCTTCTTCCATCTTTCCATCAGCCTGAGCGTGAGTTTGAGAGATGGGGAACCATTTTTTTTTACGGGGTTTAGGCCATAAAAGTGAGAAGTTCGTGGCTGAGGCCATTCATTAAAACTTTGGTTGGTGTCACAGTAAACCCTGGTGATAACATCTTCCTGTGGAGGTGTTAGAGTGGCTGATGGCTCTCGTCACCCTCACTTCATGGCGTCACTTTGGTGCCGTCGCTCCCATTCCATTCCAGGTCGCATTTGGATCTTCTTTCTTTGCTACAGAAGGAACAGTGCCTTCAGGTCCCTCCAGTTGCATGGCACCCTTTCAAGCACCCCTCTCTCTCTCTCTCTCTCTCTCTCACTCTCTCTCTCTCTCTCTCTCTCTCTCACATTGGAGGGACAGTTCGTCAAGAACTGCAACGAAATCCGTCTGGACTGAGTCACTTTGGGTTTATATAAGAGAAGTACAAATGAGTTATTCATTACCCTCCGTGTTCCAGTTTCTTTTTTCCTAAATAAAAAGGTTTTCCTTTTATATGAAACTACTTTCTATCAGTTAACTGATACGACATCCTCAGGTAAGAGTATGATCTTTCTCACTTAACTGATTACCTTTTAGCGCAATGGTGTCATTCAAGATTTGATTTTGTCTTTCGTGTTTACCCTCCCTTCATTTATGAACATTTATGAAACTCATCCATCTCTTTGTTAACTTTCTGATGAGACAGAAACAAGACTCTGTCGTTTCCTTTGTGCAGGTATGTTACCTGCGGTGAAGTGTTAAACCTACTGTAAGTAACCCAATATATATGGGTGTAGGCGCGTTCTGTCTCTCTCTCTCTCTCTCTCTCTCTCTCTCTCTCTCTCTCTCTCTCTCTCTCTCTCTCTCTCAAACTTTTTCTGGGAACCTTCGTAAGGGATGCAGCAATTATTCCACTTAGACTGACACTAACGATGACAAACTTTTGGGCTAAAGTTTAGCCTGCAGAAGTGCTGCTCTTGAACAATTGAAACCACTAACTGATTGCTTCTCTCTCTCTCTCTCTCTCTCTCTCTCTCTCTCTCTCTCTCTCTCTCTCTCTCTCTCTACTCTCTCTAGTCAGTTGAAGCGCACGATATTAGCCAAAAACTTATAGTGTCCACTCACCTTCAGATCAAGGTCAGCAGAAAAAAAAGTATCTTTTTCTCTCTTCTGCCTTCGTAGTAAAATGTAAATCAGTATTATGACTAAAAGTCAGAGCTTATATTGACATACTAATTTAATTTTCTTGGCATTCCTTGATTCAGAAAAATTTTTTTTCAGACCGTAACGTTCTGTAATTTTGTTCCATAAACCTATCTGCAAATTAGCTGATGAATTTTAAAACAAATGAGATATGATCCGATCTGAATTAAATATAAATTCATGATAATCATTTGACTCCGTTAAATTCAAAAGTTTCTGCTCTCTTTCTATTATATAGTACATTGCTTTTCATTCCAAAATAATATATCAGTTAGTTAGTGCTATTGTTCACGTATAATAGTGGTCCATTTAATTTTGGGATCATTAACCAGGACTGCAGTTTAATTGAAAAAAAATTCGGTTTTTGTATTTATCGCACTAAGGAAATTCAGTCTTAGACTGGCGTCTTCAGTCTAGATTCTCGTGACCTTAGAAACGACAGAACTGTCAAAGACTGTCAGTAATATTCCGGGATTAGGGAACTGCATATCATATGACCAAAATGATAATGTGCTAACAATTTATAACTGTAGATTTTCTTATCGTTGCCAAAATTCGTCTTAGGATACCGGAAGTGCCCACGTCCGATAAAGGCATCATCTTCTGCCACGGAAGATGCTTTCGTTAGGAAGATAATGGGGAGGCCCAGTGAAAATGGAATTCAATTTCCTATTGGTAATTCACATTACTCCCGGTATATAATAGACAAGAAGTATCATTCTGCCCATATTCTGTACATATATATATATATATATATATATATATATATATATATATATATATATATATATATATATATATATATATATATATATATATAAAGAATGGGTAGGATGATGAACCAAAAAAGCCCATGGTTTATTTCATAGTTAGGTCAGAACCAGAATACGATAAGATGATTATTTTCAACTGTTCAACTGCTTATTCCGACGTTTCGTAAATCGTATTTACATCTGGGATTTCTACCAATAAAACTTTTATTGTAAGTTTGGCTAAAACAGAATAGGGTGAGTTAAAAGTCACAGTATAGAACAAGTAAAATGCTAAAATGTCCGATGTAAAAACAGGTAAAATATACTAATTGCACAACACAAAGAAAAAAGCAAAACACTAAAATGCATATGAGACTTTATAAAGATCCACTAAGTGCATATGAAACTTACAAAGATGATCTTTTGTAGTTTTATATCACAATTTAAAATAGTCTTAATTCATATAGTACAATTTTCGTTTTCACTTTTGTTTTTATGTTATTTCAGATCATCTTTACCAATTTTCATGTCATTTCAGGGGATCTTACAAGTTTCATGTGCATTTTTAGTGTTTTACTTCTCTTTTTTCGTGCAATTTAGTATTTTACTTGATAACATGTAGTGTTTTAACTCACCTTTATTTCAAACTTTACAATAGTTTGTTTTTATTTTTAGAAATCCCAGAAAGATGTAAATACGATTTTGAAACGTCGGAATAAACTGGTGAAAACTAATCATTATATTCTGGTCTCAATACTTTACATATTTATATATATATATATGTAATATATATATATATATATATATATATATATATATATATATATATATATATATACATATATATATATATATATATATACATATATATATATTATTATCAGTAAACAAACGTAACGACTCTATTATGTAGCATCATGAAATTGCGTGTCTTATCCTCTAGTAGTTATTTCAGCGAATTATAAGAAGATATGTAATGGCAATGTCTTTCTGAATCAAAAACAATTATGTAATTAACAAAAAGACAGACCGCTGATTGTTCACATTCATTATTGTATTACTTATACCTTTCGTTATGGGTACCTAAATATTTCTAGTACTGGCGATAAATCTTGCATGGAAAATGTTTAAGTAAAGGCGACATTTCACTTCATAAAGGTAGCGCCAACTTAAACTTTGGAGCACCCACGACCCTGAAGTCAGTGTTTACAACAGGTGACTTCTGCATTGAGGACCTGGGTTTGCCCAGTTAGGGTTCTAAACGAGAGGATGCAAATAAGGGACACGCAGCGGGGCTGAACGGGGTCTTCTATTTCATACGAGGTCTAACGTTTCCAGGGCTGTTTTGTCACCATGATAATATGACGTCTCTGTAAACAGCCGGAAAAAATTCATCCCCATGCCCCAAAGTTTACGTCAATATGTCTATTTATTCTTTTCTATTATCCTTTGCAGTTCGAACCGTGGATCGAAGTGTATGTGTGTGTGTGAGAGAGAGAGAGAGAGAGAGAGAGACTGGTATTGTTTGCCTACACCACACCAAAATAAGAGGCGCTTGTCTGCTCTTTCCACGATGTTGTGCGAGGAGAGAGAGTAAATGGTGCAGTAAGTAAGTTTCTGCAGATATTATTCCATATCCTATAAATTATGTATATTGCAATATTAATCCAATAAACTACATCTAAATTCAATTACATTATTACTTCTCAGCTGTAATAGACTTATATTCATCTGGGTATCATAATGGAATAAGTGGTAAATGAACCCCACCGGGACAGGAAAAGGCTTCCTCATTTATGTCGCATCTGGATTCCAAAGGCTGAAGCTTTCAGTAAATCTCAAACTATGCGATAAGTGTACATACGAGGTATGGCAATAACAATAACTGAATCATTTTTATTTTCTTTAGGGAAGGAAATGGTCGAAATTTAAAACAAATAATTGTAACTGTATTCTCTAAATACCATTTTACTGTTAGTGAAACCCTTTCACCAAAATCAAAGAAAAAAAGGAAAAATGTTACATGGTTGAAATTCCCATATTTTCGATGGACAATAACGGAAAAAGTCAGATGTGAAGAAAAATCTTTCGAAGTGTTCTAACCAGCGAGGCCCATTCTCTCGTGTCATCGTTTGGGTCAATCAGAAACTGAAATATATGACAACAGCTGGGGAACAAAAAAGAAGGTTGTCCCACTGACCTGGTTCATTGAGTAAAAACATATAAAACTGAAGTAGGCATTTTTCTTTTATATTTTCTATTGATGCCATTTCCTGAGAGTTACGTTACATTGCAGGACTGCCAGGTAACTGTTCTTTGGCTTTGAAAGAAAATAAAGTTTCTGGGCTTTCAGGGATGAAGTTATTACCGAACGAATCACAGGATGACTATAAAAATAGATTTCCCTATCCTGGGCGATAAAACAACGACGCTACCTGACAAATATAATATCTCAGTTATTAGAAAAAACAAAAATCTGAACATAGTGCTTGGGTCCATTAAATGACTGACGATGTACTCTGCAAAAAGGAGAAAAGGATTAAACGATGTCGGTTTGTGCTTTTCATGTTCTAGATGTAACATGAAAAGGTGTTCTGGTTGATGCTGAGACAAGCACTGGGAGGGAGCAGGCTAGAGAGAGAGAGAGAGAGAGAGGAAGGATTCAGTTAAAGGGATGGAATTCTCTCAGAGCAACACCTTTGTAGGCTCAATTACCGTGTTGAATATTTACCATACACAAGGTACCGGGAAAAGTGTGTTCGTATGTTCGTATGTGTATGCGCGCGAAGAAGGGAGAGAGAGAAAGAAAGGCTCCTTTTTGCAGCGACCAGCACCTATAAAGTTTTACCCTTCAAAGGAGTCAACATTAAAACTCATGGCTCAAGGTTCGTATTTTTATCACCGCTAAATGAAAAAAAACAGATTCAAGAAAAATTTGAATGAGTTCACAAAATGAAGTGAGAACAAACATAAAAGGAAAATAAGAGCTTGAATTTACATTAGCACAGTACACGGTAATTAGAAGACTGCTCTCATTAACTTTACCATGGCGAGATCGTGTAAAGTGACTCACAGGGTAAAAAGTTTACTCGAACGTAAAACAGAGATAAAGTCTTTCCATTTAATGCAAAATAATCACAGCGCTGAGGTAATGAATAAAGGTTTTAAACTCCTGCAGCCTAAAGTTGCCACAGTACAGAAAGGGGCTTTGGCTCAGCGGATGATGAATTGCTCCCAAAATGTTTGCGACATCGAGTGGTGAGTAAGGCGTGGGGAACACATGTCTGATGGCGAAGGGATGTTATATAACTAGAGTGACCTCGAGGCACTGTTCCCGATGTAGCTAAGACGGATGATCAAAACGATTGCTGGAGTGACGTGGGGCGGAGGTTTCAAAAGAAACGTCATGGAAGACTTACTGCCACCATAGCCACTCTACCATTTTCATGGTGATGGAAACCGCAGTTATAAGGAATGGTTTAAACTTCTGACACTCCGACAAATTGTTCCCCATCTCCCCCTTTTCTACCGCGCCCCTTGTTAAAGCAGGGTTGAAATGTAAGCCTTTTTCATTTCCAATGCACAAAATGATGTTACTTTACCTTTTATATTTATATTAGTGGTTTGTGGTCGAAAACAACTACATATGAAAAGCATAAATCATTATTTTTGCTTAATGAACTGGATTAATATGAATAAATCAAAGGTTTCAAAGGGGAGCTTGCATATGATGGTTTAACCGATTGTAATATAAAATGAGTGTCCCGTAATATAGTAAGTGACATCAGCGTGCCTTCGACCCCTAACTGCAACCATCTCATTCCCCTTTTATTGTACCTCCCGTTCATATTCCCTTTTCTTCCATCTTAGCTTTCATCCTCTCTAACAATTGTTTCATTGCGAAACTGAGAAGTTTGCTACGCCTTAACAAAACTTCCTTTCCTCTCAATTTCCCTTTCAGCGCTGGATGACCTCATAAGTCCCAGCGGCCGCTGGTCTAAATTTTATATTCAGTTACAATGTAAAATCAGTGTCATGGTCTGTCCATTGGCCATTCTGAACGAAAGAAATGAAACCTGGACAGACTCTTTAAATGGCCCATTCCGGCAATTGGCTTCGTTTGTTGCCTGGTTCTGGAGATGATTTACCTGCTATATATTAATGAAGACAGACAGACAGACAGACAAGGAAAACAAACGGACATTTCTTCTTCTAATCAGTGACCATATATGTGAGCTAAAAATCTCTTAAAAATTGTTAAACCATTTTTGCCAACCAAAGATATCAGATTATGTAAATTTGGCCATCCTCATTCTGATTATAAAACTTTCTTTATATCGCCTTGTAAACATTTTTTAAGTATTCTCATAATTTGCATATGTATTTTTGCATTACTTCTATTCCCATTCACGGAACAAGAGAGCCGCGAGATGGAAATAATGGTTAGAAGTTCTTTCACTTCAATTTCTGACACAGGAGAATCTACGTATTTATAAACTTTGGACCCTCGTCACGAATGGCAGAGCCCAGCTGACTGCACAACAGCAAAACATCTCGCGCGGATTCCCTCTCCATAATACCGCAAGTCAGCATAGGCAGAACAGGTTCCCCTTTATGGGCCCTTCAGAGAGAATCCCGGATATACCGCTACAAAATCAGCGACTTTACATTGTCATTTTGTTCAAAATTGCTCCTGTAACTGGAGGAGGTTTGGGGTAAATGATTCTCTTCGCCGGACTGCAGTCAAATGCTCCCGTTCCATGGGTGAAGTAGCATCTGTCTCAACTGCTTCATCAAATTCACATGACGCCAGATGATTCTCAATCCATGAGCCAGTCTCCAAGTTTAGTGAACGACTTGGTAATCGCCGTTCATATCAAACGACCAATGCTGACTGAGGAAGAAGCGGAAACGTGAATAAAAGAATATAAAAAACAAATTTTAAAACATGCTTTTATTAAAATGCACTAAGAAGTAAAAAAATAATTTTCTGAGACACACCAGGATTTTCCTACAATTAATCATGTCTACAAAAATAAAAGCGTGGGCGCCAAACATGGAAGGAAATGCTACAAAATAAAAAATATGTTTCTTGTGGCATTGTAGCATTCCAGCTGCTTTCTTTGTGAGACATGATATCCTGGTGTGTATCTCCAAAGTATTTTTACTGCAGTGCATCTCCAACTCAGCATGTTTTAAGTCTTTTTATATTTTTTTTATTTTATATTTTAGTTTTGACAGGAACTGTGACCGATTTTATGATTGTAGTCAGCAGAGATTTATATCCGTCTACAGAGGGGAAGGAGGAAGGGGGAAGAGGAAGGGGAAAGGGGAAGAGGAAGGAAAAGGAGAGGAAGAGGAAGGAGGAGTAGGAAGGTGAAGGGAAAATGGAAGTGGAGGGAGAGGGAAGGGGAAGGATGGAAGAAGGAAGGAAGGAGAGACAGGTGGAGGAGAAAAGGAGGAGGAGGAGGAGTGAGGAAGATGGAAGGTGGGGGACAGAACTAAGGTAACATGATCGTATGGTTGGAAGAGGAGGAGAGATGGAGGAGGAAGAATAGGAGGAGAAGGGGATGGAAGGAAGCGGAGGGTGGGACACAGCCTAAATCACCACTTGATCATGTGCTGGAAGTGGGAGGGGCTGGGTGGAGTGGAGGAAAGGAAGGAGGAGGAAGAAGGAGAGATTAGGGAGGGAAGAAAGAAGGGATGAAAGAGGTAGGAGGGGAGGGAAGAAGGAAGGGGGGAGATGGGAAGGGGAAGGGACACAGCTGACTTATCACTTGGCAAGAATCCAAAAGGGAAAGATAGAAGGAGGGGAAGGGGAGGGGATGGAAGGGGAAAGGGGGGAGTCTAGGAGATAGATTCTACTGAGTCAAAGAAGTTGTGAAAATCTAAGAGCTTCACACAAATCCCAAGATACTGGAGAGATCACTGCAGAGTCAAGAGAGGTCACTGCTGACCTACTGATCATGTAAGGCTGTATTGTCACGGGGATTGAGTAACTGTGCAAAAACTTCAAGTCCATCGGACGAAGGAAACAGGTCGAAAACTGAGTTAGAAGATTTGACCTAAACAGACAGACAGACGCAGAAGTCAAGTTAATAAAACCATGTCATGACTAAGAGAAAACAGTCTGACTTGTTTGAATGGAAGAGGGGATACATCACTTTGGACAAGAGTCGTAATATCCTGACGGTATTCACCACCTCCCCCTGCCCCCCCCCAGTTCCCCCAACCCCACTACACCCCTGTCCTTCCCCCAATACTCAGCATCTTCGTCCCTCGTCTGAGAGACACAGACACACAGACGGAGAGGTTAAAGAATAGATAGTACCGTCACCACAGCACTAAAAAGTAAAGTGAAAAGGAAATGAGTTGCCTTTTACTAAATATTCAAGGAAAGATTAAAAATTGAAAATACTATTGTCTGAGGAACAAAATATCACAGAAGTTTGGTGAGAAAAGAGTTGCGTTCATTATATGAAAGCAAATCACGAAGCCAGAAAATGCACTTTTCTCCTTTGAGCGTTTGTTTCTGCAAATGAGACCCTATAACCTTGCAAGTACATACACGAAAAAGTATGAAACAGAATTCTAACTAAATCCTAAGAGATTTCTGTATTTTTATATGGCGATATTAATTATTTCAGTTGATAGTTTACATAAAAGAGTCCTTTTTGTAGCCTGATAACCAGGCGTCTGACGAAAAATTTTAATATTTTAGCAGCGCAGGGATTGACTTCGAGAAAAACTAAGATGAAAAAGGGGAAAGTGAGGAAAGAATCGATATACCCGAAGTGACGAGATGCAAGCAAAAGCATGCCAGTGGCGAGGAGGCTGAGAAGATAAGGGTATTGGAGATGATATCAGAGATGAACGACCCAGCCTCCCAGGTTGGATGCCAGGGAAGGAAGGGTGAGGGAGAGCAGAGACGTTCCAATGTGGATGACTACCAAGTGTACGAAAACAGAAAATTTTATTCTATAAAAAAAGGCATTGAACTTGATACGCGATCATGTTATTTAGATTGAAAACGAAATTTATATAAAATCACACCCCTGTAGTTATTTTTATTTGCATCAACAATTGTGATTATATCTCTGGCTATCTGTTAATGTTGTTGATCTGGCATGGTTTGAACAACCTCTTTCTTATTAACGACCGAAGAACAAAAATCCTCGTAAACAGATTTGATGTTCCTAGCTAACCATAAAAATTATTATTATTATTATTATTATTATTATTATTATTATTATTATTATTATTATTATTAATATTATTATTATTAATTATTATTATTATTATTATTATTATTATTATTATTATTATTATTTTCATTACTTTTTCTACCTCAATCGTCGTATTCAACTGAGTGGTATTTATAGTGTGGGGTTCCGGTTGCATCCTGCCTCCTTAGGAAGCCATCACTTTTCTCACTATTATTATTATTATTATTATTATTATTATTATTATTATTATTATTATTATTATTATTATTATTATTCAAAGATGAACCTATTCATATGGAACAAGCTCACCAAAGAGGCCACTGACTTCAGTTCAAGCTTCCAAATAATGTGGTGTTCATTCAAAAGAAGTAACAGATAGTAATGAGATCAGTTGTTAGAGAAATATAAATTAAAAAAAAATTAATAAAATGTTAGTAAAATATTAAAATACAAGTTGAATTCTATTATCATTCTTATAGAAATATTCTCTTTGTTAGCACCAAGCCTATTTATATCCGATGACTGATTTTAATTCCCTAGTTAGGAAACTCTAAGGTTTTTTTCTGCATTCAAGGGACCTTCCTGACATCATGTTATAGGTTGACAATAAATGGTATTTGGGAATTCACAGAATAAGCGGTTTAAGTACATTCATATATATTTGAACCCAGGGTAGTGATATTTCAATTTTAGGGAAATCATATGAAAAGGCAATCGTCTTCATTCCAGTACCACTTGTATGATTCATCCAGTGCAAGTTGCCCGCGAAGTTAGGTAAAGTCACCCATATGAAAATGAAATGGTAAAGAATTTCTTTCATGTATTTTCATCCTCAACATCTAAATCCAGCAGCGCTTTGTGGCAAATTTATAGAAATATATTCAAGACACTAAGACTTTCGGTGA
>NC_089770.1:34623236-34688777 GCF_040412425.1 Macrobrachium rosenbergii | reverse complement strand
CATCCGGGGCACTTGTACTACTCGTATACGACGCCCGACGTCGTCAAGGGACAGAGCCGATCCTTGAAGGGAACAAAACCAATAGTTTTAGGATTTTTTGGTATTAATTTAATCTTATGAGCACCAATATGTTTTTGAATAATTTTAGTAAACTGCTTAGCAAAATTTTGATTGTTAGGTAAAACAGAAGCTTTACATAGTAAGTTTAGGTACATTACATTTAGGCATTAAGGGTGCAAGTTTTTTTATCGAGAACTTTCTTAATAACCTTAAGTACTAGGCGGACAGGGAAATAGTTGTTATGAAAGTACTAGCAGGTTAAGGATGAGAATTTCAGAACGAAAAGAAAGCCAATTAAAAGTTAGAGATAGAGCCCGATGTACTAAGGTATGAACAGGGTTAATTTTAAAATTTATTAAACAAGCACTACAAAAATTGGATCTGAGCAAGGTGAATGTACTTTTCCTAAAAGCAGCCGTATTAAAATTATCATCACCTTTAGTAAATAAAACATCAAGGAAAGCCAGCTTACCGTCTTCTTCCTTTTCAGTAGTAAAATTAATAATATGGAGTTGCTGCCTAGGTTTAAAAATCTATCAGCATCATATTCATCTTTCAACAGAACGAATGTATCGTCTATGTACCTGGCGTAAAATACGGGACAGAATGACAAGGGTTGCAGATTCTCTAATCCCGAACTTTCCAATACAAGATCCCACGCTACAGGTTGCAATACATCAATAAAATACGACAACTTCAAAATAATTGGCAAAGCCAAGGAACCTGGAGATCTATTTCTCTTGGGAAGTCTGAATATTAAAAGAATTGTGCCGAAATTAAGTTAAAAAATTAGCAATCATCGGCTGTTCCCCTCTTTATAACATACCTCGACTGCTTGTTTATATTTGCCCGCCCTCTTCTTCTTCTTCTTCTTCTTCTTCTTCTTCTTCTTCTTCTTCTTCTTCTTCTTCTTCTTCTTCTTCTTCTTCTTCTTCTGCTTTTTTGCTGTGTTCTTGTAGTGTGTTTTCCTCTTTGTAACTGTATTTAAGAGTGTGTGTTTAAGTTTAACTGATTTTCCATTTTAAGTTTTCTTATATTTTGTGTATGTTTATTTTTAATTGTGTGCTGAATGCTCTTTTTACATTGTTACTGTAGATGTCCTGATGATGTGACCACGGATCAAGAAACGCGTCGACAATAAATGTCTGTGGGATCATCTGTACGTGTTCCTGCGCCCTTCCCCTGCCTGCTATAGTGCCCTTCCATGTGTGGATTATATATATATATATATATATATATATATATATATATATATATATATATATATATATATATATATATATATACATACGTGTGTCTGTCATTCTGTAAGTGCGCTTGTGAGTGTGTGTGTACATGTTTGAAAGTATATGTGTATTAAATGTCACCAGCACTCATAAAAACGAGATAATATAATGTAAAATGATACAAACATCTACTATACCAGTAGGAAAATAATGATAAAATATAACGAGGCGGTTATTTAGCCGTCCCATTTTAGTCTGACGCACATTTTGACATGAAAAATAAACCTTGTATGTCCAGCCCTCTGTTTATTGGCGTTGAATCCTCTTCACATCAGCACTGAATGATCGCGCTTTGCCAATAATTCGGACGAAAATGATCTGTGGTACACATGGATGAGGTAAACCAGCCAGCCTTTGAACACAGTCCCATATGTCAGCTAAGCTGTAGCAATAAATGAATTGTGGTACTGGAAAACTGAACTGAGGTTAGAGATATTAATATGTATTCTAACCCTAAAGTACTGTATAAAACAGGTAATCAGTATGATTCCACGAAATGGCGTTTGCAATGTGTTACTGACTGAACGATAAGCTTTATCGGGTGAACATATGACGTCCAGAAACCACGCTTGGTAAAAGTAGAGCAAAACAGTAATTTTTAAGCCATTTTTTATTTCAAACATATTTTTTTTTAAATCAGTTCAATACAGGACGCTCCCACTGCGAGAATCTAGACCAACGGAAAAGAACAAATGTTATTAACTTAGAATCGTCCAGACAGAAACGACTGGAATGAAGATAAAATATGGCGTCTTTTATGAAATTTCTTAACACGAGTTGAGAGTCTTCTTCATCTTCTTATTTACGACTTCTGGTAGAATCAAGATTTCCTGTGCCAGTTTTCTCTCTCTCTCTCTCTCTCTCTCTCTCTCTCTCTCTCTCTGTGTAACTGTAACAATTTCTCAGCGCATAGTTAGTATGATAGGAAAACTGACATAGCTATTTATATATTTATACCTATCTTTCAATCATAACATGATCATGAATACTACTGTATATATAAAGAAAAGATCTGTCAAACTATCTGTCTATCTAGATAGCTATGCTGTTATGAGGAAAACTAAAAATTTATATATATACATACATATATATATATATATATATATATATATATATATATATATATATATATATATATATATATATATTCTCGAGTTAGGAAATTTCCATTCATCTGCTTTCCAGGCAAGTAGTATTTCCAGCTAAAGATATGCAAAGAATGGTCATATGATTTTTCTAAAATAGGTGATTTCTGGATGTTTCCTTCAGAAAACAGTGTTATATATAAATGATAAAAGTTTTTATGGTGAAAAAAAAAAATTATACGATTTAATCGGGAAACATGAGATCATGGGTATTGGGCATGTTGCAAAAGCTGATCTTATTACCCCGAAGAAAGAGAAAGCAAAAGGTAGATAAAATGCTGAAGTACTGTTGCAGGATATTCCAAGGCGGACGAATGTCAGGGAAAATGAGAATGAAAACGCATGACCGAATATTTCACCGGAGTCTTCTTCTGTCGATGAAAAGTGACAGTTAGGGATGCGCATGAATTGAGAACATCCAGGCAGTGCAATGAATTATCAGCAAGTGATACAAGCGGTAGGAAACGTGAGAGTAAGAGAGAAAGTAAATAAAGGATGAACCTTCATCCTCATAATACTTTTCCTCTTCATGTATGCAGGAAGATTGCATAAGCCTAATACGGGGATGTAGAGATTTTAGATTATAATTGAAAAATATGTTAATATATTATTCCTAATTCTACAAAATTTTTACTCCTGAATAACCGGGTCTTGCCTTGTATTTCTGAAAGTATTCTATCAGAGGTAGGTTGAGGAGAAGTATTGCACCTTTAGATTCAGCACGGCAGAATATATATATATATATATATATATATATATATATATATATATATATATATATAATCAGAAAGCAACAACGTCTTAATATCCAATTCACTCTACCGGTGGACTTATTATCACCTAAAATTCCCTTCGGTAACATATATGAAAATATATTACTTCCGGAGGTAGAGTGAATTGATATTAAAGGACGTTTGTAGCTTTCGATTGTATATGAATCACGGTGATGTGATAAATAGTCATAATATGGCTACGTGCGACAAACGCACTACACGGCCAACATGGCAGAGGTGGGTGAATATCGTTCCAAACGCAAAACACCTGAGTTCGACGGTATGGGCTGATGGGAGATGGTATTCATTTATACCTTCTTGTGGCCGACTGGTTAGTGTGTCACTGTAAGTCCTGATTCCCGTCCGTCGCTGGTTCGATCCCACGGGACGGTGGACTTATTATCACCTAAATTCCTCTTCGGTAACATATATGAAAATATGTCAGTGGAGGAACGGTAAAGCTGACACCCGCGTGTCTCCTGCAATCCATTGCTTCCGCCAACTGAAACCACAAACTAAATGAAGGGGTGATAGAGAGAGAGAGAGAGAGAGAGGAGCTCAGTGCCCTGGAGAGGTGAGAGGAAAGCTGGAAAATTCCTCTTGTTGATGAATTCAGACATCACGATTGTTTAATGTGACACTGCTAATTAGTGCAGACACTTGATAGCACAGTGGATAACAAACCATGACAAAGCATGTAGATATGATTATTAGATAGAGGGAAGGAAAAGAAGAAAATATGAAGCACATCAAATCATACTCAGACAATGGAAGGAATCTAAATGAAGAATCATGATGAAACTAGTCGAAGGTTTTGAAGCCATAGTGTATTCAACTCTATCTACCACTGCTTCTTTTTTTCACATCGATAGTAAAATACTGTGATCAGAATTAATGATTAATTAAAGAAAATACGAAAAACAATTTATGCCACAATTTGATGAATTCCAGACTCTCGTTTAATAAAGCTCCAAGTAACTGCACACATAATTTTTTTATAACCGCCCAGTTGTCCGTAATGAGTGAAAAATACCCAAAGGCTGAATAAGTCACAGACCCGAGATTCCCTCTCCCAGAGAAAGAGCTTTTAATGGAACAAGTAATCAATTTGCTCTTCAACATTTGCATGGCCAGCAATATATTCAAGTGGATGGATTCATTTTAAACTCTACGGTGGGATCATATCTACTGTAACGGTATAAAAATAATCTATTTAGCAATGGTCAACGAATCGAAAGGTTCTATTATCATGCCTAAACTACCGTATCAAAAACAGGTCGCACTGATATCCCGGAAGATTCCATGACTGACAAACAAAGCTCTCAGACTCACTAGTCTGCTTAGTGCCTTTATTCAATTTTCTTAGATGTTTGTCACATATCATTTAAATGTTCTGTTATTTGGTTCTTTGGGGTAATCAGTCATGTTTACAAATAAAGTTTATCATCACTATGAAAATATATGCTTATAAAAACTGTGGATAATAATGCAAGAGGTTGTCATTTTAAAACTGTGGAAATTAACTTTCTAAACGAACAACGGGGTGCTTCATGTGTAAGTTTGTACTATTCCCGAAAATGTGTCCCTTTACGTTGTGGAAGAAAGAACTGTTTGGTTTTCTTCTCTCCAGACATAAGCTACAATAAACTGTCTGGAGTATAAATTGCACTGTGATGCCTTTGCAAGCTAGAATGCATCTGCATTTGTTATGCAGCGAGAAAAGAGGATCTAATGGGTTTTATCCCCGGCCACTTTATACGAGGGAAATAACTCTGAGTATGTACCTTAAAACTGACATCAAGTGAACATATTTTAAAATAAAAACGAAAAGCTATTCATAATACTTATGTCACCATTAAGACAACTAACTTTATAGAGGAAAAACGAAATTGCAGCCGGTATTTCGTTTGTCGCTGAATAAAAATGAATAACTGTTGATAGAAGAAACTTGAAATATTTATCAGTTTATTGTGTGATATCCAATAAATGATATGAAAACAAAGCTTTAAGTAACAGAAGTGAAATTTTTATCAACTACTTTAAGAGTTAAAACAATTTTTTTAGAGGAAATATTTTTCTCTTAAAGTCCTACAGACAGTTACCGGGTAAAATCAAGTCCTAAAATGATAACCAAAGTAACTCGTTTCTTAAATTAAAAATATCCACTTATCCATTTATTCAGTCATTGCAAAATTGGCCGTTTACTTCACTGGGTGAAATACTTCAAACCTTGCCGAATGAATCATTGTTCTACCCTTACATGCATGAAACTCTATTAATGAGACCTAGAAATATTTAGTCATTTGAACAACAAGTACTTTTAACCCTCTATTAAATGTTTGCAATGACAATACACTGCACCTTATTTGAAGCATTCATTTGTATACACGAGCTCACAGAGTATCATATTTTCATATGAGCGGGAATGTGAATGTGACACTAGGACTGTTTTTTCTTCTAATCCGTTTGATCAATGTATCAGAGAGAGTGGGGAGACATAGTACAGCCAAAGAAAATATTTTGGGATATGAACCACTGATGTCAAACCATTTAGTCTCCGAGTTCCAGATCGAATTGTTTTTCGAAGCGAAAATTTGGTTCAGAATAATCAATATATGACATATCGCTCAACATTCCGGCAGGAAAGGAGACCCAAAACTGATGAATAAGATATTTAGAAATCTTGCAGAATTTCCTTCGACGATAACCACATTTCAATAAATTTCAATTGGTACATTTTACCGTTTGGAATATCCAATGTCCCTTTTTAGATACTACAGGAAATAAGAGAATCTAAAGCTGCCCCAAACCGATCACAAATATCTGCGGCAATTTCAAAGGAAAAGGAACAACAGAACCTTAATTCTTGTCCACCGACTCATCTCTACAGCAGCATCTCGTGAATGGAAGAATATTACCATTTTCAGCTTTTCGTCAGCGTCCGGGGATTTCTGACAGATGAGGGATAAACTCTTTAGAATATTCGGTTTTAGGAAATACTTAAAACAAAATGGGAAGTATTCACCATTTGCATCAACTAAATGTAATGTTTTGCTTTAATCAAAACGCCAGGCAAATCTTAGACAATAAACAATATCGTATTCCATTTCTTTGTATGAGATATTTAAATTATACTCTTAATGAACCAAAAAGAAATAAAGATGAATAATTTCCTCCTTCGGCGAATCAATAGACTCATTTTTTAGTTTACTCTGAATAAGATACAAGACAAGAGAGTTTAATGAGGAGTTTGGATACCCTGTATTGACATTCCTCGATTCATCTACGAAACATTGAGTTAGAGCAAGGTTCTCCTATGAGTCTGTTCTAGACAATTTCATAGAAGAATATTTATTATAGAGGGAGTTGCACGAACAGGTGCCATGTTCACAAATATTTTGACAATTGAAGACAGTTCCCAAACGATTTAATTATGCATGAGGGTGTCTATCTATATCTACCAAAATGAAGCTCGGTACATGAATTCAGGATTTTGGTTTTCAAATTTACTTCATGTTATTCCATATGGAATACCCCTCACGAAAGTACATAAGAAAACATCCGGTAGTGAACAAATTTCTTTAATCCAAACAAAATTACGTTTGACCCAACTGCTATAGTTGATATTGGATGTCCCCTACTCTCTCTCCACCAATTTGAATAAATTCACAATAGGTTCTTTACAATCGGGTGACTGACGCTTTTCCTCTATCTGTATGTCTACTTGGGACACATAAATGCAATGACCATGTCACTTTAATGTATTAAATCAACCTCCATTATATCTTAAGCCTCAACAGCAAGCATTATCACTCCAGAAGACTGCTCCAAAGTTTTGAGGCTGGAAATGACAGACCTTTGTAATGTGTTAGTGGAAATGGTGGAGCCTCAGCTCTGAACAAGAAAAAAGGAACTTCCAACACAAGGCTAAAAGAGCATTGTAATGAAGCTAAAGCTGATCTCTTTGAGAAAAAAAAAAATCAAGATATAAGGTTTGGAACTACCAGTGGCAGTCTGCTAGAGATCGAATACTGACAAAGTATGGATTTTGTCCGAGCATTTCCAGTTTCAGTTCCCAAGAATTTTTTATCATTATGAAGCTCCTGTCACAAAATGGAACACGTTCAACTCCAATCATCCTTTCGAAATGAAATTTTTAATGAATTCATAATTGAAAATAAATGTTCTCAGGAAGAAATAGGTTACCTTTCCGCATATATCAAACCTTACAGTAAACTTGGCCTACAAATATAGATTAACAATGATTATCAAAGAAGTTCCAGGAGAAAAAATTAGAATTCTCTCTCTCATAACGAATATTAGACTGTAATTAATCATAAATTGTCGTTATACAATAGCTTCATCGGCTATCTGGAATGACCTGAGACAGACAACATAAATTAAACTCCGTTCATCTGTTACCCTAATGACCAAAGGAATAATATATTTTGAAATAAAGCGGAAATGTTCAGTGTGATCACTCCTTTCCTTTATTCCAACAAAGAAAAAGATAATTGCAAGAGCGATGAAGAAGGGTACCCTTCCTTTCACTTTTCCCCTCGCTATTTTTTACATTAATGAACGCTCATCAAATATTCAGAATAATAATCATCGTAGCATCTTGCGTTATTACTTATTAACGCTTCAGGTTTTCTACATTCTTAAAAGTGGTGGGAAGTTATTCCACGTAATCAGGACGAGGAAGTTTCTCTCTCTCTCTCTCTCTCTCTCTCTCTCTCTCTCTCTCTCTCTACGAGCAACACTTCCTTATGTAACTGTAGATGAAAGCCCATAAACACAGACCTTCCCATTTGCTGGGTCAGTATACCACGGATTCGACTTCGTTACGATAAGTGCTGCAGATCTCTGCACCAACTGATGCTGGCAAGGGCAGCAGCCTCATCTCAACGACGCAGCGCCAGGGGCGACAAACATCGGTTTATTTGGCATAGCAAAGTTTAGACATATAAAGAATCAACAGTCAACCGTCTCTTTTTAAGAAAATGGAGACCTTCCATAGTAATTATATCTCCCTTCCAAGAGAGAGAGAGAGAGAGAGAGAGAGAGAGAGAGAGAGAGAGAGAGAGAGAGAGAGAGAGAGAGAGAACCTTATTCATGATGCCTGTAAAGATATAAACACCGAAGAATATATTTTCAAAAATTATTTTCTACAACAACCGTGAAACGATAAGAACAAGAAGCTTCAAAGTGGGGCTGTGTGCCCCTGAGGGCAATGAGAGATCTTGACGTCTGACGAATGAGGAGAGAGTGAACATAAATCTCAACTACTCAGCTCAACAACATAAACAACGGACGGAAACTCTTGTTCCAGTGGTTGCTTCTCCCTTCAGTAAGGAGGAGGAGAGAATGGACAAACCACTTTCATCGTCAGAGCAGACTCAGGAAGAAGCACAAAAGTGAAATGGTATGGAAAATTGATAGATCTGAAAGTCATGCATTTCCTATTTGTTTTTTCGTGTGTAACGCAGATGACCTAATTTTAAATATCTATACCTTTAATTATCACGAAATCTTATTTAATAAAATGTAGAGCAAATAAAAAAAATTATATATCTGAAGTATAATGAAACTGTAAAAAGACATAAAAAATTACCATCATTTTAGACAGGTGATTACACTGTTTGCATTATACCATAATGCTTGTATGTACAGTAGCATTCCTAGGAATGGAACTGAAGACAGATACAATTGTATTTCCGGTATCATGGAATGAAATACGTCATTTTCACGCGAAGAATCTACATCCAAAAGAGATGTGTATTTGGGTATCAGGTGTCATCGCCCTTTACAAAACCTTTCACGAATTGACCAATCCAGTAGGACAGATCAAAGGGAAGTATCATAATATCCCAGACCTAAACAGCCATTTGGGTAAAATACCCTTTGACTAAATAATGAGAAAAGTTCCTTCCATTGTCGTAATTAATATTAATGCTTAGTGTTGAGATGGAAACAGTGTCCTATGATACAAATTTACGTGAGACAATATTCCCTCATTATTATATTACATCTTCTCTTCCCATTGTGGAATAACTTTGTAATTAAGCGACATATTCAACCATTTTTCAATCTTTCTTTACCTTTCAAACACTGATTGAATATGAGTCACGGTAATGTGATAAAAAAGTCATAATATGGCTGCGTGCGACAAACAGACTACGTGGTTAGCATGGTGAGGTGGGTGAATATCGTTCCAAATACAAACACACCTGAGTTCGACGGGCGATTTGTATACGGGAAGACGATATCCACTTATACCTCACTTGCTGGCCGCGTGGGTTAAAATGCGTCCATCAGAACCGTCCTGAGTTCTTGTCTTCGCTGGTTCGAGCCCACGAGACGACGAACTTTATTATCAACTAAAATTCCCCCTTCGGTAACATATATGAAAATATATTATTTCCGAGGGTAGAGCGAATTGGATATTAAAGGACGTTTGTAGCTTACTGATTGAATATGAATCACGGTGATGTGATAAAAAGTCATATATATATATATATATATATATATATATATATATATATATATATATATATATATATATATATATATATATATATATATATGTGTGTGTGTGTGTGTGTGTGTGAACTGCCTGGAATAGTTTCTGAATTTTGTGGCGGCGTCGTTCCAGCAGCATTTCTGGGGACATTCTGGAAGTGGAAAAGCAGCGTTTCTGTATTGTTTTTCAGTCCAGACTGGTTCAGGACGCCTTCCTCTCTTCTTTCCGTCGGTGGACTCACGACAATATCTCTTCCTTCTCTCTCCAGCTGCCCTTGTAAGAGGTGAGTCTTGTTCTACCCTGCGCTTCCTCATTGAGGGTTCCGTTCTCAGCATTCTTTCTCTGAGAGGAAGAAGCAAATTTATTTCTGGTGACAACTTAATTTTTCAAATGTGTTTTGGATTCAATATTGTCTTGAATTTTTCTTAGCCACGTGATTCTGACTTTCAGGCCAGCCCTAGAGCTGTTAATCAGCTCAGTGGTCTGGATTAAACTAAGGTGGTCATAACTTTTGTATTCATGGGTATACAGAGGTTAAGAAACGCACACCAAGTCAGTTCTTGAATAACTTATTCAAAAAGGGATTATATTTGATAACTGCACATTCTGCGCTGGCCAGGAATGGAACCGCGACCTGGTTCAGAAACAACGATAGCCAGTGACTTTCACCACACGGAAAGAACAGAGGTGATTGCGTAGGGGAAGAAATTATGATTCTAAAGAGTCGAGAGGAAAAGGTGAGAGACCGAGAAGTGCTTGCTAGAAGGAATGGCAGAGCGTTTAGAAGGGGCGTGTCCTCGCATCAACGATGCCTGCGATTGCTTGCAGGATTCGGGTGAATCAGCCAGTGGCTGGTGTTGCAGAAGTATCTAGCAGAGGGCTTCATCCCAGATTCGATGTAAAGAGTGAATGTTGTCGTGACGGCTCTGTTGGTTTTGTATGCAGTCTCCGCTTTTGGTGGAAACTGCATGATGACATTTCTTCAGTGAAAGTAGGCACCTGGTGCCGACCACTGAGTTTCATTTTCTCTGGAGGAACCTCCGATTTCGAGGTCGACCTTCTATTATAGTCCCGTCATGAAAATAATAAGAAAGGTCAAAATCCATTTAAAAAATAATCTCCTAAGATATTCAATGGCAACAACATTAAATAAATAGAACCTTGCTTCGATGCTTCACTTTCCGAACATTTTTGTACCACTGAGTTCGCTCGAAAATATAGATGTCAGTAACTGAGACTTTTCTAAACCAGGATGGGTAAACATACCTGGAAACACCCACAAAACAGAACGTCTGGCTTTAAGAGTAAAATCAGCTGTTCTACAGACTTTTAAATTCCTGAAGACTTTTCTTGGCAATAAATATTAGAATATTTGCACCATGAAATTTGTTTCATCATTTGCGATTTCAAACAAAGAGATAAAAACAGATAGGGATTTAATCTTCCTATAAATGTCAATAATTTGTCACCGAAAGGAAGACAAAATGTTGTACTGAATTCCATTTGAAATGTTTCCCTTTGCTCAGACTTTGCCAGGAGACATTCCATATTTAATAAAAATTAATATATCTCAAATATTTTTTAGTTTCATTTATTGGCATATTTTTTTTATTTATCTTAGTTTTCCGACGTATGCTTGATTAACTACCTAAACACAAGCAAGCACACACACACACACACACACACACACACACACACATATATATATATATATATATATATATATATATATATATATATATATATATATATATATATATATATATATATATATATAAATATAATTATATATCCTAAAATAAAACATTTCGAAATCGTTTACGATCCAGTCTCCTCTTAATCCCGCATACAAGAGAAGAATATTTTTTTTCCAGTTATACTTTTTCTTTCATGAAAGGTGAATGCATTGTTGCAGGGGAGATAAAGCAAGATGAAGTAAAAAGATAAATTATTCTCTCCTTCATTATTCCTTCTCTTCGGTCCCGACCAGAAGAACCGAAGAGAGAGAAACAAGAAAAAGGAATGGGAAATAGGAGGTGTCCTTTGCAGCTTGTATCTTTGTGCCTTTCATCGTTGATTGATGCAGTTATATCTCGTCTTCTTATAAATGGTTATGGGAAATTGCTTTTTCATGTTATCGAATTTCTTGGAATTTTCAATCTCTGTGTTAATGGTTTCTGCATAGAGAAACGAGATTCAAAATTTTCACTTTGAAAACTGATTTTGAACAGAAGGTACCGAAATATGAGAACCTTAATTATTTTATCATTATTCAGTTTTCAACTGGATAAGAAATGTTCGGATATAATTGCACCACACAGAGAAATTCTTCGTTTACAAAAACATTTCAGGTTTTTCAAACGGCGTCAATGTTATTGTGCCTGAGTGTGTACATGCGTATTCTATATGTAAACTGAAAATTTATAAACTTCTCTACATATAATTCATAGACTACTATGAAAATATTATAGCACACAAGTATATTACAACGTACATAGAATATTCTTCCAAAACTTTGCCTGGCAAAGAGCTACGGAATAAAAGAGAAAATATATATGCCCTGCTGACTGGTGTAGAGCATGCAGTATATTCAAAACTCGTCGCCAAAAATTTTACTAAAAACTTTTTATATTGATAATTTATGGTCTTTCATGTAGTATCCCAGTTATTTTCCTCTCTTCTGTTTATTTCTTAATTCTGTAAAGGTCACATGAACAAAGAGACACTTTCTTTCTAGCTTCCATCCAAGTTTAACCGAAGTCGCATTGCATTTCCCAGAATATGCAGCGAGAGGAAATCATTGCTTTGGAAACTTCGAATGTTTTCCCGAAAACTTGCTCCCCTTCCGCTCCCCACTCAAAACACCCATCCTCCAACCAGCCCTTCCTGCCAAAGGTCCTCAAGAAACCCTCAAACAAATCCCGTGAGGGCCCCGAAGCAAATGATGAGACCTTCAAGCGAAGTTTGCTTCATTCCTTCCTTTGGGGGTTCCCAAAATGCATTTCCACCGTTACGCTGTTGCTCTGTTACCATAGTAAGCAATTTGAATGTTCTTACAGGTTGACCAAATAAAACAGCAACAGTAATATCACATTCACCTAAAAGGAGGTAATCCCCTGAAATGCTATCAGGTTGGGTCACTGGTGGGTCGGGAGGTTAGATGAAACTCGCTGGTATGCTTGGTAACAGTGTGCCCGGTATAGCCTCTAGTACAGAAGTCCTTAGATTCTAACTTCTTTCGTGACTTGTGTGGGTCAGCTGATAGCGCCCTTGCCTTTCGACTGAAAGAATTGGATTCGACCCCAATATGAATCAGACATTTCTGTTATGGAGGACATTCCTGTTCTTGGAAGTGCAAGTGATTTGAGGCATGTGTGTAAAGTGCCTCCTCAGGGCAGTAGGGCACTTGGCAAGAGGCTGTGGACCCTTTGGTGGGAGGAAGTTCCCCAAGATGGCAAGATGAAAGAGCTTCTTCTCCTGACACTAAAGGCAAGTACCTTTTTGCTCCCATGAGATTTCAGAAAAGGAAAATATTGACATTATCGCGGCTCCTCATGTTGGCAAAGTGGAGGAAGCACTTATCAACAGAGACCCCGATTTGAGGTCAAGGCAGAAACACTAATATTTACCAAGAAAGGTTCGGTTCGAATCCTGGCCAGGGTCAAAGCACTTTACCTAAAATGTTCTGAGTTCGAATCCCGCCGTTACCAAAGCAATTATCAACAAAGACCCGGTTCGAAATATGGCTGGGATCGAACCACATATCAAAACCGTCCAGGTTTGAATCTTGGCCGGGAGAAGCGCTTATCAGTTATAATTCCATCTGGGTCTAAGTTATTCCCAAGGAATAGTGAATTCGATGTCAAAACGGTATTTATGTGTGTTTGTGTGCATACATATAAATGAATGTGTGTTTATGTATGTATATTGCTATGTATGTGTTCATAAATACTGAACCACAATATCGTTCAATATCCAGTTTACTATGCCTTGGGAATAACTTAAACCTACGAGAAATTATAACTGAAGAGTGCATCTGTCCTTACCAGGATTCATACCTAAGTCTTTGGTTTCATACCAAGACAGTTAATGTGATTTGACCACTCGGCTTAATACTTGTGAATATGAAAGTCACGTGATCTGTATATAATTCTATAACTCGTTTCCCAGAATGTTAACTTGCAGAACTGGATACTTGGCAGCAGAGAACACAGACATCACAAAGGAAAAGCAACAAGACCCCAGTAAATCGGGAGATCAAGTGATCGAAGGCGAAGGCGTTGTTGCATCCAGGAGAGCAGGGAAGGAAGCCAGGAATATAATGGAGCTGGAATTCGCAAACCAAGAATTACACACAAAGATGAATATATATTCTTATTTTTATTCAACATGATGTGAACGAAAGCATTCACTCTTCATCTGAGTTCATATGGAATAATTCTCATTATTTCATGACCACCAGTTTTGGACGTATATATAAACATGGCTCATTTTACTGATTCCTTTTGCGTTCCGTATATGAGACTTAGAACGGCCCATTCTGATTTGTAGTGCATCATCATACTGGCGTTCAACTCCAGCTATACAGCAACATATGCCTCTAAGATTCACAGAAAATAACAATTATATCACTATAAACAAGTCATTTTTTTCGGAATTCCTTGCGCTTTGCATGCTTTAGATTTCTTTACGAAAATGAAAATTAGAAAACAACTAAGGAAATGATTCAAAGAGAATTAAATAAGAAGTGAAGGTAATTTTTAAGTTTATCATGGAACGCACAGAATGGCAACAAGTTCTATGCCAAAAATCGTTGAATATACGTAAAAGGTAAGATGGCAAAATTATGATTTTATTATGTAGGTATGAACTATTATAATTCCCCAAGCATCCTGAGACAAGACTGAAATGCAGAAGAGACAACAGGATGATGGATGCTGTACAAATGCAAACTCTGGCAAGAAAATGTCCATAGATGGGAAAACCTGTTATCGGAGAATGTTTTCAGTACTGGAGGAATAGCCTTGAGTAAAATGACAATGGACCATTGATTTTTATACTGATAATCATAGTTTACAAAAGAACCTTGTTCCTAAGTATTCCAGAAGGGTATTTCTGAAGACGAGGTGATAGACTGTCCTAAGATGTAAACTTTTCTTCGTTAAGCCAAAGATCGTGAACGGATGAAGCCACCAGCGACGTCTGTAGAATTTCCAGGAAGGGGTTAAAAAGAAGGAGGAAACAGGTGAATTTGATTCGTGACTTCAAATTCCCACCTGTGTGTTGAAGGAGAGGGACCGACCGGACCAAATGATTTTGAGGTTCATCTTCAGAAAGCGTCTGTGGTAAAGAGAAGCTTCGCTCATGTGAAAGCTCTACGGAGCTCTAGATTGCGTTTTCAAAACAAAATATCAGTGATGATATTTTATACCGTATTAGCATAAATAAACCAACACAGATAATACACATAAGTTAAAAATGCGCCCAAGTTTCTTCGACGCATTCGAGTTTTCTGTACAGCGTATATTGCCGTATGAAACTCTCGCCACGGCCCATGAAACTCTGAGCCGCGGCCCATGAAACCTTCATCCACGGCCTGGTGGTGGCCTGTGTTGTTGGCACCTATAGTGGATCCTGACGCACGATCATGGCTAACTTTAACCTTAAATAAAATAAAAACTACTGAGGATGCTAGAGGGCTGCAATTTGCTATGTTTGATGATTGGAGGGTGGATGATCAACATACCAATTTGCAGCCCTGTAGCCTCAGTAGTTTTTAAGATCTAAGGGCGGATAGAAAAAGTGCGGACAGCAAAAGTGCGGACGGACGGACAAATGGCCATCTCAATGGTTTTCTTTTACAGAGAACTAAAAATGGAAGGACCACATCCAAACATGCATTGTCCGTTATTTTATCAAGTCACGTTAACTCAGTATTCCAGCAACAGTTCAATTAAAATCATTTGAATGAAGTTATCGTCAATTCTGTTTCAATTCCGAGTTTGTATATCTTCAGTTAAGTGAAATTCATTTCCGGTTCATTTTATAAAAGAAAAGGTTTCACGAGCAAAGCATCGGCAAACGGGCTGGGACCTCGTGAACCGCTAAAGAGAACCATGATGATCTTTAACTACCAGTTTGTGACGTCATGAGCAAATTATCACACCGTTGACTGTGGAACAGTCTCCCTACTGAGTGGCCCCTCTTACGCGCTTGTTATTAATAATAATAATAATAATAATAATAATAATAATAATAATAATAATAATAATAATAATAATAGATTCACAATTTCGTGAAAAACAATCTAGTAATAAAAATGCACAATTAAATAGTAAATATAACGAAGCTCACCCATATAGTAAATGAACCAAAAGACTTTCGAACACTTGAACCAAGGTCTATAGATTAATCTATAGACCTTGACCTGGAACGGTGTTCCTCATCAGGTTGTTCGAAAGTCTTTGGTTCATTTTACATAGTAATATATTTACTATATAACTGTGGATTTTTATTACTCACAATAATAATAATAATAATAATAATAATAATAATAATAATAATAATAATAATAATAATAATAAATGAAAAAAAATGCATGGCAATTTGTTAATTTCGCCTGCTGTACACAAAAAACTGTGGCGAGAGTTGTGGGTGTGCTTTGTGTTGTTACAACCCTCAGTGATTTAAGTTTTTAACAACAAATGTTATACTGTATAAATGTTTGCTTATTATCTGTACGATGATCTTTAACATTCTAATAAAGTAAGCACAACATCATTCTAGGTAACCAGGCACCTACTTCTAGACTGATTAACTATACTAATTTTATAATGTATTTTCTTGCCAGGCACTTGAATTCGTCTCTTCTGAAAAGCTAGATGGCACAGATTCTGCCAATGACGATTCCTTCCAGAACGAAATGGGCGAAAAGTAGACCAACCATTCTCTTCTCTTTGTCAATTAAATTGTTAATTTATTCCGTGCCACGCGTCTGTCTTTCATCCACGCAGTCTTTCACATTCATTTTCTGCTTCACATTTCACTTTTGCGTTTTGTGTTTTCAGCCTTCCTCTTTCCTTTAAATACATCAGGCTTTCCCCTCCTACCTAATCTCTTGCCATTCATTCTTTTCTGTGTCGAAAAGGTGGGAAAAATGTTCATTTTTCAGATCCCTCCCAGGAGGTGATCTTTTTGTGGTCTGAAATGTTCTTATAGTGAACATAAATCAAATACTTAAAATGTTGCACTTAACCTCGCCAAGAGGGATTTTCAAGGCCTTGTCTTTGAGATATTCGAAGATTTAGTATATCGCCATATATCACGAATGAAATTTATTCTAGTGCCATTATTGGAGTAACCCTGGAACTGGTTTTTGCAAAGCTTCATTATTTTATGAGAATTATAAATAGATGGTGCCTTCAAGAGTGGGCAGAAGGGGGATAGATTAAATGACAGACAAAAGGAAAAGTGGGGAAATGGCCAGTCCTGTTTTTCATTATGCTCATCTTTTCCTCGAAATCTTATTTATTTCTTTATTGGTTTTGATCTCCCCTTCCTTCGGAAAAAGGTAAATGGAATAGAGAGAGAGAGAGAGAGAGAGAGAGAGAGAGAGAGAGAGAGAGAGAGAGAGAGGTCACATGCGAAATTTCATTTGTAGTATTTGATTGGGTGTCCCTTCGTACAATAATCTCAGCTTTTATTACACTAATGGAGTTGAAATTTGGTTTAAATGAGCTAAACATTTGTTGCCGTGACGGAGACACTAAAGTGCAAAAATCTGTTCCTGCCTTTCGTGACCTAATTTTCCATGAAAAATAAGAACGGAGGTTCAGGCTCATGCAAGAGAGAGGCTAATCCTTGCGTGGGAATGGTTTTTACGTCGTCCAAACTCGCGAGTGTGTTTAGCGGCGAGTTTTGTTATCTCACGATATATTACTGTCTTGAAGAATGGTTAGAATTTGGAGTGAGATGGGAGGGTATATATTAGCTTTTTCATTGACATTAATATATGTATATATATATATATATATATATATATATATATATATATATATATATATATATATAATCCTTTTTTCAATTACTCATAAATCATATTATCTATCACCTTTTTTTCTCGGATAGAAACAAAAGACAATACAATTCATATAATTAACACACACACATACATGCATACATAAATACACACACACAAGCACACACACACACACACATATATATATATATATATATATATATATATATATATATATATGTATATGTAAAAAATATATATATATATATACATATATATACTAGTATATATGTATGTGTGCGCGCGCGCGCGTTTAACAAAATAATGCGGCTGTTAAACTGATGTAATGAATTCGCAAAATAACTATCATCGTAGGAAATAAGACCCTAATATCTTCTCGATTCTCTTACCTGATGTTCAGTCCATTAAAATCAAGATAACATCTTACCAATAGTAAATTTTGTAATAGATAATATAAATACATCTAGATACATCAGACATTATTAAATTTTCAAATAGATAATTGAATCTTGTACTGGGTGTGTTTATTCTCTGACATAAACTTTTACATTTATCTACAAACATCCATTATACAATAATAAAACGAATTCCGCGTAATAAAGTAACCCACTTCAGCCATGTAATGCCATTGTGATGGTTGCATGTAATGGGCCATTACGTATAATGGACTGAATTACAGGTCCATTACATTAAATGATTTCTGGTCCCAGAACCATAGCTGTGTTCATGCTGGTTTTTCAGTACCGGTTTTGTAAAAATAAAACCAATAAATAAATAAATAAGTAATGAATAATGTAAATTCAAATCTGTTTTGAATTTTGATTGATCGATATGTGGGAAAAAACAGTATTTTCACTGAATTGAATGATCACCTCATCAACTAAGAGGACAGTGTGCTGTAATGTCGCCTCTCCGGTTTAATAATGCTCTCTTGGATACCAAAAAAAAAAAAAAAAAAAAAAAAAAATATATATATATATATATATATATATATATATATATATATATATATATATATATATATATATATAACGCCGATACAATGGAGAATTAACAAACAATGACCTTGCATTGTGGGTATATATTATATCTTTGAGGACGTACTAATACCTGAGTAACCATAAGTGTTCTGCACAAAAACAGCCATTTTGGTGTTCTGCAATTCAAAACGAGACATGAGATGTTGGTCTGGCCGCCGACTGTTTCGGAAAAGGCCTGAATTTTATGACCTTTTTTCTTTTTACGAACAGCAACTTGCTCCAGTGTAGGTGAATTAATGGTGCGCCTCCAAAAGCAATTATGGAAGCCATCTCTTGATTTGCCTTATTCACGCACTAACCATGACCAAAAGAAAGCCCCCAAGCATTAGCGGATATCTGGGACCAGGGCGCCAAAATAAGCAAATCAACGTAGGTTAGAATGGCGGGTATGCGTAACAAAAGAGGTAATTAAAAGCTGGTTAGAGGTAAGAAGAAACACACGTGTATGTATGTATATATATATATATATATATATATATATATATATATATATATATATATATATATATATATATATATATATATATATTATCACATATTACCACAGGTGGAAAATGAGAGACGGGGTGTGGGTCCTGACCGGTTTCAACTTTATTTCCAAGACATTGACGAAGGACTGATACAGAATATTAGAAGTCACAAATGCATATACTACAGAAACAGTACTGACGAACATACACAACCGTTTGAGACGACACATCTACCCACAGGCCGGTGGCAAGGTAGGAGTGGCCTTCAGAACTCATTTGGCTAAAAATAGCAATATATTCTCAAGAGGACAATACTGTTAAACATACCGATCATAGGAGACTACGCATCCACACCTGACAGGTGCCAGGGGGGCGGGACTGGAAAGCTCATTAACACTGCTGCCCCCGTACTGTGTTTACAAATATGATAATCTTATTTTCATACATCTCTACTGCCTACCTTAAAATTTAAACAATTTACAAATTTCTTTTGATATTAAAGGATTAAGTTTATACGTCCCTTGCCTGATATTCATATTATGGCTGTAACTTTCTTTTATAATACTAGATTCAATTATATTCCTTTCCAGTGCGTTATTATAATATACAATCCTTTTTGCCCCTTCCCAATTGATAGCATGATTGTTCTCACTAACATGTACAAAAATACCACTGTTCCCCTGTTCATATCTCACACATTTTTTATTGTGCTCTATTCTCTTTTCCAGTGCTTTACCCTTTTGGCCAATATAGAAGTTCTCACAAGACTTACATGGAATTCTATATACACACACCCTTTAGTACTGTCGGGAGAGTTCGTGATAAGTACACGTTTCATTGTTTTATAGTTCTTAAATGGGACATTAACACCAAAATTCCTAAGAAGATTGTGGATATCTTTCATAGTATTATCACAAGTCAGTAAAAGCAAGTTTTTGTGTTGTAAGGTTCTTTTGGTTTTGATACATAGTCTTTTTTCCGCTTCTAATACATCGTTTAATAGTTACTTGCCAAGTTGTACCGATGTCATCTGCAGTTATTGTCACTTTCCATGGTATTTCCTCATTAAAATTCATTAGGAATCTAAAAAAATCTTCATGATGAATATTGGTGAGTAAGATGAATCTGTCATTAAGTAAATACAGTAGTAATTGAAAAGGAAAATTCCTCAAGACCTCTATAAACTCTCGTCCGACTCCTGATGACGTCATCACCCCTACACCTGCTGGTCATCTTTAGGTGCCATAAAATATGTCTCATTGTTTGCGACGGTTATATGGTGAAGATAATAATGATTATGTCTTTATGTGGATTAGAAGGTTATATGGTGAAGATAATAATGATTATGTCTTTATGTAGATTAGAAGGTTATATGGTGAAGATAATAATGATTATGTCTTTATGTAGATTAGAAGGTTATATGGTGAAGATAATAATGATAGCGTCTTTATGTAGATTAGAAGGTTATAAGGTGATCATAATAATGATTATGTTTTTATTAGAAGGTTATATGGTGAAAATAATAATGATTATGTATGAATGTAGATTGAAAGGTTATCTGGTGAAGATAATAATGATTATGTCTGAATGTAGATTGAAAAACTATATGGTGAAAATAATAATGATTATATGTCTGAATGTAGATTAGAAGGTTATATGGTGACGCTAATAATGATTATGTCTTTATGTAGATTAGAAGGTTATAAGGTGAAGATAATAATGATTACATCTTCATGTAGATCAGAAGGTTATATGGTGAAGATAATAATGATTATGTCTTTATTAGAAGGTTATGTGGTGAAGATAATAATGATTATGTCTGAATGTAGATTGAGAGGTTATGTGGTGAAGATAATAATGATTATATCTGAATGTAGATTGAAAAGTTATATGGTGAAGATAATAATGATTATATCTGAATGTAGATTAGAAGGTTATATGGTGAAGATAATAATGATTATGTCTTCATGCAGATTAGAAGGCTATATGGTGAATATAATAATGATTACGTCTTTATGTAGATTAGTTTATATGGTGAAGATAATAATGATTATGTCTTTATGCAGATTAGGTTATATGGTGAAGTTATTAATGATTATGTCTCTATGTAGATAAGGTTATATGGATTAGATAATAGTGATTATGTCTTTATGTCGATTCGAATAAATAGTGGGAAACAGAGACATTCCTTACAAAACGCATTTGAACAGAAGAGGCGGCTAATGTTCCTTATACCGGGGTTTTGGAATAACGCTTATGTTTGCAGTTTCCCATCAAAAATAAAGAACAAGTCTCCATTATCCATATAATACGCTCTCTCTCTCTCTCTCTCTCTCTCTCTCTCTCTCTCTCTCTCTCTTTCAAATGACCCGAAAACCGAAAGAGCCGCAATCAAAAGAATAAAAACCAGCAATTAATAACAAAATTTTAAAAGGTAAAATCAAGGTGAAAAATTATGCAGTCATTCCCGAATTATCTCATCAAAATGACAGGCATTCCAGTAAAAGTAAATTGCAAATAATTACGCGGAATTATGCGCTGTCCATGGTACCAATTAACCCGACTGAGCCTTTAGGGACGTGTGTTAATTAAGATTTTTACATTTTACATTGACTTCGTAGTATGGCCTCTTATTCCTCCCCCTACAGGTACTTATTACCACCAGTAGTTTTCTGGAATAGGGGAATACCTATTATTTAATTACAACCTTCAGCATTACTCTGGACCACCGTTCCAAAGTACAGGGGAAATGAATATAATTGTAGGTCAATACTGCAGAATCATGAAAGGTTATCTACCTACGTCGAAGTAGCTCTTTCTCCTAGAGCTAAGTGTAATTTTGTATCTCAATCTTGGTAAAAAAACTGCAATGGGTGCTTATTGCTGCTGCTGCTGCTGCTAATAATAATAATAATAATAATAATAATAATAATAATAATAATAATAATAATAATAATAATAATAATAATAATAATAATAATAATAGCACGAGTCTTCAAATGGAGAAACAAATCCACAGTTATGTATACGTACATACAGTATATTTAAAGATACTGTAGATCTGTACAGAAAGCTTTGACCGAAAAGGGGAATCTACAAAGGACGGATGTCCTTATTTCTGCCTGTCCGTTGTACCCTCCACGTGTTCGACCCCGAGGTTCGGACCAGTACACTCCTGCAGTGGCATCTCTTCATTGTCTCCCCTCCACCAGCGAAACCCTGTTGAGCAAGGACACCTTCATCCTGACGAAGGTAATATACCAGAATAAGTTTTCTTTAGTCAGTCAAGATCCTGTTATTCCTCCGTCTGATTATTTTCCATTTCATTGTGCGATCGCCTTCAGTAAATTTGTGTTGAAGTATTAAGTGTTAACGCGATTGTGCATTTAGTGTTGAACTGTTATTAGGCACCATTTGTTCATCCCCCCAGTTTCCTTTGAGTGTATTATTATTTTGCAAGTAACCATCTTGCATCTTGTTGCAGATCGGCTTTGGCTATGGAACCAATCTCGGCTCTATCCCATGTGCAGTGGCCTTATGCCACCCCTTTGTCTACCCCTCTGCGGTGTTCCTGTCATGAAGACATCATCGGCGTACAATATTTCTCATGTAGGATTCACTCATTTAGCAGGACCTTATTATAACCTGCCCTGTAATTTGTCTTCTTCTGATCTGTGTTTAGTATGTAAATACAATTAAGAGTACCTTGAGTTTATGTAATCATTTCCTCAATGAAGAAGGCCCTAAGCCGCATTTTTCTCCCTTGATTTATCATCTACAGAGCTCCCTTAACCAATCTTATTAGTCAGATTTTAATTAAAATATAGCAGTTTTTTGTTGGTAATGTAAAGAACTCCCTGTGATCATCCGTTGCAGCCCAGAATCCAGTAAGTATCTAAGGCACATCCGTATCAATATATATATATATATATATATATATATATATATATATATATATATATATATATATATATATATATATATATATATGTATGTATATATATATATATATATATATATATATATATATATATATATATATATATATATATATATATATATATATAATATATATATATATATATATATATATATATATATATATATATATACTGTATATATATATGTTTATATATTACATGTTAATGAAGTAATATCTGTCATGTAATATAATCCATTGACATTACAATATTACAAAGGCATTACGAAGGAGAAAAAGTAACACTTCATTCCTTTGCAACTGACATGAACATTCCTTTTCCCGCAACAATCGACTAAAAACCTTTTGAAGATCCGGAAGTTTAGCTGTCAATTTGTGTCACCAGAATGAAAAGGTCGCTTGCATTCAAATGAACTCTGCGGATGGAATTTTTCAGAGGTAAATGTAGTTAGCAAATAGGAGTCTTTCTCCTACTGCTGCATATCCTCCGTAATGGGGTAGTGCCGTCAGGGCACATCATGCGGTGCCCGGTAGGCATTGCCAAAAAGGGGTTGTGGTTTCTCTTTGGTCATTTGCTGGACCTAGTCTTTTGTTTCACCTCCTTTCCCGATTCCTTTCTTTTATCTTGCTGTCCAACCACTCCAACTCAGTCTTTCCACTATCACAAGCGCTGAATGGCTGAATATGACTCAGTTCTTGTCGACCATTTGTGGTGTGTCAGCGATCTGTCGACAGACAATGGCGACTGACCACTTCTTTTGGAAGAATATCATGCATGTGAACATTACAATGCATTTTCAAATGTTCACTCTTGAGAAACGTAGATGTGCCATTGTGTTCACTTTAAATACTCTAACATATCCTGTTTTCAGTCCTATTTTGCTTGTTACTTAATCAAGACGACGCTTATCTGTGAAAATGCAGTACTTGGATTTAGAGCTCCCAAAATTTTCAAGAGAAATCGTGTCCCAGTTCTGAAACGCTTTCCACACTGAGTCAGAGAGCCATCATTACACCCTTACGGATTTGCAGGAACTCAAAAAACCGTTTAAAAGTTTTCACAAGTAACGCAGACCTCTCTCTCTCTCTCTCTCTCTCTCTCTCCTCTCTCTCTCTCTCTCTCTCAAACACACAAACAACCACCTTGAACATATTGTCTCCTATTTCAAACTACTTATTAAAATCAGCAATATTTTTCAAACTAAAGGTTTAGGACGAAAACAAATTTTGCTATACAATTGTAAATACTATTAAACAGTGATTTATGACTTGAATTTCCATAATGAAATCCATCATAATTTCTACAAATCTCTCTTGAATTTTTTACGGAATTTTAAACATATACAGCACATATCAAGGCTTAGATATGCAATACCTAAGTAACAAACAAAACTCGGGCTCTCTCTCTCTCTCTCTCTCTCTCTCTCTCGTTTATTGAGCAGCCTTTTGCATTTCCATTTGCTTCTCTCCCTCTTCCCCTGCATGTCTGTTGCGATCCTACCATGCTTCCTCACTCTTGGCGGATGAAATTTTATTCTCTGCCCTCTGCAGTTTTGCTTTAGTCTTTCGTTTTAGCTTTGTTTTAACTCTGTGTCTTTCGAGACGGTAACGAGGTTTTAATAACAATGGACGTTGTACATTCTACAACTGGTGGTTATTGTCGAATTCGTTCGGGTTATTTCTTTTCTTATATTTTACAGCACAAGAGAAAATCTGCATTTAATTTCACGTTGGAGTTGAGCTAAACAAAAGTCTATCCTGCCAAGATTCCTGCTATTTTTACTATTAGCATATTTCTAAGTATCTTTTTCTTTAAGTCAAAAGAGAGAAAAGAAAGTAAATCGTGGATCAATGCACTTCAGTGAGCATCAATTGCACCGACGTCATAAAAACCTCACTGAAAAAGACAATAATTAACCCTGAACGGTTACCAGGGTGGAATTCACCCAGTGTTTTAGAGGTGGTTGTGTAACATACATCTAGCATCCAGCTTGACACTTCCAGTAGCTGCAGTGTTTAGTATGACATGACTAAGGGTAGTTGTGTGGTCCAACTATCTCCATTAGTTTTTGCTCCCTTTTCAGAATTTCTCCCATAGTTACCATTGCGTAGTCTGTCACGTGTTTTTCTCCCGGTATTACTGTTTTTGTTATAAATTGGAACCCTTTTCTAATATTTTTTTTTCAATCTTTTCAGGGATTATCAGTAAAATATATTAAATAAAAGTGAGCCATGCCAAAACGAAAGTTTACATATACACATGAAGAACTTGAGAAAGTAATGAACACTACTGGGTTAACAGATTTAATTTCTGAAAGTGAATCTGAGGGTGATATTGATGAACTTGAAGTTGACTTATTGTATGACAGTGATAGCGATGTGGAATATACTCTTATAACAGGTGAAGACAGCAGTGATGATGATGATGGGGAGGAGGTATGTGGTGGTAAAGGAAAACAAAAAGAAGGGTGGTAAATCCACACCAAGCAAGCGCCAAGATCTCGACTTCATTGCCCCATCAACTTCTGATATAGTTCCTACTGCTTCGACCTCTGATGCAAGCTGATCCCCTGCTGCCACTGGCAAAGGAATTTGGCCGCCAATGTGAAACGCTTTCCATCGTCACATTCAATACCAGCACGCTTAGCAGTGGGGAGTCAGTTTAGGTGGAGTTGCCGGCCACAGTCCCAACATTAGGACACCAAGTAGGAACATAATCCAGAGCTTCACCCCGGTCCTGTTCCAGGGGAGGCAGGATGCTGCATCACCTGAAGAAGTATTCATTTGTTCCTCAACTAATGAGATTGTCAACATTATTGTGAAGTGTACTAACCAGAAAATTTATGTACTTGCCCCCAGGTATAGTCGACAGACAGCAACTTATGTCACACCGAGCCAAAAGAAATAAGAGCACTTATCCTAGTCATCAGTGGTGAGAAAATGGTGGGCACATCCCCACCTAAGAAATGTGGAGCTTGGATGTGTGGATGTTCTTTATATCGAAGTGGCTATGTCCGACGCGCGATTCAAATTCTCATCCGCTGTCTCAGATTTGACGACCTTGAAACACGGAAGCTCGAAGAAAGATGACAAGTTTGCACCCGTGAAGGTATGGGGCTTCTTCATTAGGAACTGTGGCCTTACTTTATGTCCCCATGAGAACCTCTTACAGTTGACGAGCAGTTATTGGGTTTTAGAGGTCGATGCCCATTTACGATGTATATACCTAATAAGCCGGCCAAATGGCATCAAGCTGGTCCTAATCAATGACAGCAAGACAAGTATTTTCGGTGATAGAAAGACAACAGATGCAACAGGTGCACCAAGGCTGTGCATCGCCACCTGTATCCTGTTTGTGGTGACTGCATGTACACAAACACATATATATATATATATATATATATATATTTATATATATATATATATATATATATATATATATATATATATATATAATATATATATATATATATATATATATATATATATATATATATATATATATATATATATATATATATATATTTACAAATATAAAAATAAGTTTCACATATATTATATGATGATGATGATGATGAAAATATAAATTATATATAGAGATATTCATTATTTGCCAACTAAAATAACCCTATTTTTTCTGTTCCACCCATACAGTTTGTGGCAGAGATAAAGGGATAGGACTCAGCCAGGGCATGCTCCCACCACCCAAGACTACACATGCAAGAGGATAAGAAGATAGGATTATTATTTTTTTTTTTGGCTAATTAATAATAAAGTTTTTTTTTTAAATATCACTTTTTTGTTACTTTTTTGGAAGGGTTTTCTAATGTACTAATTAAATTGCAATTCTCATTTAAAAACAGGGATAATGAAAGAAGAAGAGGTGTATTTCCATTGTATATCTTCAAAATAAATGTTTTGGTTCATAAGTATTTTCCATTAATTATTTAATTTAGGGTAAAATTCTCCCGGGCTTACCTTCCACGTTAGCAAATTAGAGGGTAACCGTTCCAGGGTAAACAATCCTTCTTTGGACAGCATTAGTTAGCATCATGAATATCATATCACACATACCATTCCTCCTCATCATTTCCCCATTTTGTCCCGTGAACATGGTCTGACGTTAGAAGAGAGAAGGGATTTTTTAAAGAAACATTCAGCTAATTTAGAATCGTGCGTGCCAAGGGGGAATTTCGTTTTACACTCTCAACTTGAAAAACGTTGAATTTCATATCAAGTCTCTCTCTCTCTCTCTCTCTCTCTCTCTCTCTCTCTCTCTCCTCTCTCTTCTAGAAATAGGCGAACAATAGAGATAATAAAGAACACCTTAGGAAAACTTTCAGCGAACTTCTGAAGGAGTAGGAGGAAGAGACAGTGAACTGATAAGGATTCATACATTTCTGGCTGAATGCCCTTTCAGCCGTTCAAACACTTTTATTTTTTGTGGGATTAAATAACTTTACCCGACCACCTAATTAATAGGATCTAAAAATTATGCATTTTTTTCAACTCATGTTACGATTAACAGGGCTATCTGGAGAAGGTTTTGAATATTCTAATAAGGTTTTATGCCGGTAATTATAATTACTTATGATTGATGTGAATGTTGTCTATATTGTTAATGTTGTGTTTCTGAATACTCTAAGTTTACTATAACGGCTAATTCCATATTCACGACATTACTTTGAGATAAATGACCTTTTATTTTAATATTCGTGAAACCCTTTCCTTATACAAATTCAGAGCAGTTTCAATTTTTTTTACGGTTCATTTTCAAAAATAGCAAAAAAGGCTCTTTAACTGTAAGTCATATTTTCATTACAAGTTCCAGTGTAAAGGTGTCATGCCTACCTCTTTATACATACACAAACACACATTATTTATATATATATATATATATATATATATATATATATATATATATATATATATATATACATATCTGCATATCTCATATATATATATATATATATATATATATATATATATATATATATATATATATATATATATATATCTATCTATCTATATCTACATATATATATATATATAAACAATAGTAAAAAATTTTTTCTTTAATCTTTCAACGCTCAGCACGCTGTGCAACCTGCAGGAACCTGGGAGTCGTCTATATAGACAAAGGAATTTTACTATCGCCCGAGGCCGCCCTTTGAAGGCGCAGCCTCTGGCCCAGATGAAACGGTGTTCGGGAAAGACGTTCCCTGCAAAGCGTTGATGAGAAGGTTGAGGAAAAGCTCTTTGAAGAATAGCGAGAAGAGGGAAGATGCAATAAAACTCTGCGTAACATTTACCATAAGAATGATAGTAAGAGTGTTTGAAATTTCTTCTTAATATGTTATTTCATCAGGTTTTGCAAGAATGAACAAATTCGCTGATCATTTAACGCGTTTTTGCTCAGTTCTGTGGAAATCTGACCTTAACTGTTAGAACGGAGAAAAATGATATTCTGCTTCTCGGAGTGAATGAAAGTCTCTCTCTCTCTCTCTCTCTCTCTCTCTCTCTCTCTCTCTCCAATGGGTTGTGAAAACAATAGTAAAAAAATTATTCAATAACTGCTTTTTCCAAGTCTGAATTCACTAGGTTTCCTACTGAAAGATCAGACACTAGGTTATCTTATGTTGAGAGGACGTTGTCTAGTATGGTGTCTCCTTTAGTAAAGGAGACTCCATACTATACATCGTCTTATCAACATAAGACAACCTAGTGTCTGACCTTTCAGTAGGAAACCTAGTGAATTCAGACTTGGAAAAAGCAGAGATATTAAATAATTTTTTTACTATTGTTTTCACAATTGAAGACACTACCTTAATCCCTGAACCAGCTATTAAATAAGAAGGGGCAGAACCGCTCGACAAAATAATATTTACAGAAGAAGGCGTTAAAAACAAAATAGAAAAACTAAACAAGTTTAAATCTGGCCCGGATGGGATTCATCCAAGAGGAATTAAGAGTTAAAAGAGGAGATAGCTCCTCGCCTATATAAACTCAACAGAAAAACTGCAGAACAAAGAAAGGCACCAAAAGGATGGAAACTAGGTAAAGTGCCCCTAGTTTACAAAAAAGGTTCAAGAGAAGAGCCAGGAAATTATAGACCAATCTGTCTAACGTCAGTCCCTGGCAAGATTTTTGAGTCCATAATTGCAGATCAAATTATGGATCACATTGATAGAAAAAACCTGTTGTTAAACAGTCAACACGGCTTCAGACAAAACAGATCCTGCCTATCAAACCTCTTGGAGTTTTTTTCATAACATGCTTGGTAGATACTCTACTTAGATTTCCAAGGGGCCTTTGACAAAGTTCCGCCTCTTGTAACAAAGTTCCACACAATAAACTAATGATAAAAGTTAGAGCTTTCGGAATTGTAGGAGAAATAGCAGACTGGATCGATGCCTAGCTAGATAAAAGAAAACAGAGTCGCAATAAACGGTGAAGAATCAGCATGGGCAGAGTTCCTCAGGGTTCTATCCTTAGCCCACTCTTCTTTTTATTTACATTAATGACATTGATGTAGGCTTGACTAGCAGGATAGCCAAATTTGCAGATGACACCAAAGTAGGTGTATACAGTAGATCCAGATACAGTGGGAATTTAAGAAATGATCTATCGAAAATAGGAGAGAGCGGTCAAAAGTTGGCAAATGCCTTTAACTTGATAAGTGTAACGTGTTACAAACAGGAACAAAAACAACCTCATGCCAACTATGTGCTGCTTGGGAATAACATAAATAGTGCAGAACAAGAAGAGGACCTTGAGTCATTATTACCAAGGACTTAACATCCACAAAACAGTGCACAAAAACTGAAAAAGAAGGCACAGAGACTAATGGGATACATAAAGAGGCAGTTCAAATACAGAAAGAAGGGAAACGGTGTTTCAGCTCTACACATCAATATTCATATTCATCTTGAATATGCAGTACAGTTTTGGTCACCAAAACTAAGAATGGACATAAATAGATTAGAAAGGGTGCAAGCAAGATCGACAAAGTAAATTCCATCCATCAGACAAATAGGTTACCAAAGACGACTAGAGAGCCTGAACATGTATGACTTAGAAATACGACGATTGTGAGGACAACTAATAGAAACATTAAAATACTGAAAGGCATAACAAAAGTAGACAGTAACCTCTTCACATTAAACGAAACCCAGACAACCAGACTAGAAATAATGAATGGAAACTAGAACTGAAGAAATACAACACATGGAATGAACTGCCACCAGACGTCGTAAACAGCAACAGTGTGGAAGAGGTTAAAAGAATGCTACATAAAGCCATTAGAACACTGAATGAACAGTAAAACCTCCTCCTAGAGATAGTGAGCACATGATGTCTCCTAGGATGGACAAAAAAGTCCTTGAGACATCCTATTCCTTGTCACTCCTTGCAATTCTCTCTCTCTCTCTCTCTCTCTCTCTCTCTCTCTCTCTCTCTCTCTCTCTCATACACACGTGATGAACTTCATCAACGGCTATGTGGCTTTTCTTTTATATCCTGCGAAAACTTCAAAACCTCCACTATATTAATTAAGTGACATAATTGCGAAAGTTGCTTTATCAGATAAAACTTGCCTGAATTGAAGTATTTCTTGGCCTATTAATCAGTAGGCTTTTGAATGTCTTGTTTTCTCACTGAAAAGATTTCTGATGACGCAATTATTTCAGTCTTAAACCAGAGCTATTATTTTGTGTATTTATTGGTCAGTTATATTCAATGTCTAAGGTAATGTTTTTTGTATTAGTCGTTTGGTATTTTAATTTGTAGAAGTTAACTTACACTAGTACTATTTTTCTTTACTACTCATCTTCTGTTTACGAACCTTATCAATTCAGAAATCAGAAAAATTGTATAAATAGATTTTTGTTATAAATATAGAGATTTTTCGTAAATCTACTCGATGTTGTCAATCGTGTTTATTTCCTGCAAATGTTTAAGGAATACACAACAACAATCTAAAATTCCTTTCATAATCAGAGGAGATCAATAATTCATTTCTGCTATTCCCTGATGCAACTCTGTCTTCTTAAAGGAATGTGTCTGCAAATAATTGTTATTTGTGTCTTCCCCACGTGACTTCGACAGTCTGTGCAAGAGCCCCCACTGATGTATGCAGATGGGAGGTCAGATGGTTGGAGCTTCGAGATGGTACGTAACGTCCCTACGGTAAAGACTTATGTCACTACCTCTCTTATGTCAGTTACTTTTTAAGTTATATATATATATATATATATATATATATATATATATATATATATATATATATATATATATATATATATAGTTATAAGCTTCATAGTATCTTATGTAATTTAAATTATTGTTTAAATTGTTTTTGTTTTTATAAGTTTTTATATTTAAATTGTAAACTGCAAGCCTTGAAGACGCAATGAGGTATTGTGAAACACCACCAGTAAAATAAACTGTTATTTTTATATACGTAGTACCTTTTCCTGAATGTCCCCTTTGATAGTTATATTATATATATATATATATATATATATATATATATATATATATATATATATATATATATATATATATTTCATACTGCCGTTTAATATTACTTGTGTTATATAGTTGTGATGAAAGGGAGTTTGTGAGATGGAACTTAAGCCGTTTGCAGAATTGTTTTATTTTTATAAATACTTTTTACATCTGCAGTTAATTTGATGAACACACGATATTGGCTCTGTGAAGACCGAATTGGTATGTGCGTACATGAGTTCAGCAAAATAAAATCTAGATTTTGTATCTAATTACTGCCCAAAAATTAGCTCGATCGTTCATTAGCGGAGCTAGAGCGAGATCACCGTCAAGACATTATCTTTGAGTGTTGCAAGCTCTTAATTTTTAATAAGGTACAGTTCAGACTCTTTCGTTTTTCTGTGTGAAGTGTGGACTTGATGTTTTACCATGTTTCAAGACATTTTTGAACTATGTGGAAGTATATATATTTTACCATTTCAATATTCTATTTTATTGTGTTCTGTTTTTAGTATTTACGCATGCATTTTAGACTTTTCATTATTATGTTTTGAACTTGCATATTTTTGGGAGAATATTATTTGTGCAATTCCTTCAGACAGATGTCGGTGGTGTGGTGGTGGTGTGATGAGAACATATGTGAGAGGACATGACGTTGTCATGTTGGTGTGATTGAGAAGACATTTGCAAAACCTTTGCAATGTCTATAATTTCTATATGTGGGAGACTTTGAGACTAGACTAGACCTTACAAAGTCTATAATGGAATATGTGAGAATTTTTGGATTTACAGGCATTAAAAATGAGACTTTTAGTCAGGTTAGATTATTCTTTACTTGAGAATTTCATTATGATGCATTTTTAATCTTGCTTTGTTTATTCATTACTTGTTGGGTTGCTTTAAATAATAAATCTATTTTTGTAGGAAAGATTACCTTATATGACCCATTTCATTTCTTTAGTGTGGAATGCTGAGACGAAGCGAAAAGGTGCGAGGACGAGAGAGAGAGAGATCTTCATGACATAACGAGAGAGAGAGAGAGAGAGAGAGAGAGAGAGATTGAGAGAGGAGGGGGAGGTCTGCGTGGGTTGAGTGTTCAAGGGAGAAACAAGGTCCCCCATGATTAGATACAAAGGCATAAGTCTCACACGGAATATTTTTATCTGTTTCCAAAAGGTTGTTACATATATATAGCTCAATATATATTTTTAGCCCCAAATAACCATATATCACAGAATATAAACTGAATATGTCTATATAATATTAATCAGCTGGAGCAAGATTTTATCTATAATATCCTAATTCCAGCCAGTTGAGAGATTCAATTTCTTTCTGTAATCAAAGAAATTCCACCATCAAAACCTCAAATTGAGTGTATTCCTAGTTTATTCTGTGGTTAGATATTATAAATAGCTAAGCTCTGTTGTCCCAACTACTACTGAGGGGGTAAGACATCATTAGCACCAAAAGGGAATCAAAGGGGGGGGGGTGGAAGGGCTTTTCTGACAAGGGGCTGGTTAGACTGTAGACTTAGTAACTTTTATGAATTTATCATACCTAATTTCAGTATACATGGCTTACTCTCTGGAAAAGAATACTGTGGGGGTAAGACACCAATGACACCGGGGGGGGGTGGAGAGAGAGAGAGAGAGAGAGAGAGAGAGAGAGAGAGAGAGAGAGGGGGGGGTTGAGGGGGTGAAAAAGAGAAAAAGACAGAAAGGTTGAGAGAGAGAGAGAGAGAGAGAGAGAGAGAGAGAGAGAGAGAGAGAGAGAGAGAGAGAGAGAGAGAGAGAGAGAGTTTACTGGTTGTCATTCAGAGTTTTTCTCATTTGTCAGGTAATTATATATATATATATATGTATATATATATATATATATATATATATATATATATATATATATATATATATATATATATATATATATATAAAGGAATACATAACTTTTCCCATCATCAGGGTCACATATCTATAGAATGACATTAAAAATAACAGTAAGAAAACTATACTGATTGACTAAATCTAAAAGTATATATATATATATATATATATATATATATATATATATATATATATATAAATATATATATATATATATGTATATGTGTATGTGTGTGTGTGTGTGTGTGTGTGCATGTATGTATGTCCATACTTATTTAATAACACTTCGTGATTTCCCTCGTAAAGCTTAACGCCACCAGATAGTGTGGGAAGGACACTACAGTAATCCCTGATGAGGAAAAGACAATCAACATAATGAGCTGTTAAGCATATTACCGGCGATATGGGCCACTAACTTCACTCTTTCCAGCTCTGTTGTAGTTACATCTCTCTCGTTACTTTTAGCTGGTTAAGTTTTAGTGTATTTCGTCTTACATTTTTCCACCATAACCACATTCTAAGCAGCGAAATGAAAAAGATTCTTGACTCTCATCCCCACGAAGTCTTGATGTTAATCAGTGAAGCGGTCATTAAGGTAAAGACGACAATCTCGGATATGGAAAACTAAAATCCTCGGTTCCCGTCCAAGACTGATAACAATCTGAAAACGCTGAAGTTAAGACACGGGTCACTTAATTCTGGAGTTATTGAAGAACAAAAGACTTACTTTAATTTGTGCGAAAAATCCTCCCTAGGTCTTAATGCTCATTTGAGAAAAACGCAATATTTTTTGGTGGTCCATCATCAGTCTCTAATATCACTTATGTACAGTATGCTGGCTAATGTAGATTCAAGAAAAATAAGTCAAAAGAAATCTGCCGAAGTAAAACATCTGAGAAAAATTTGAGGAGTAGATTTTTATACTTATATTGTTTCATTCTGGGTAGAACTTCTTTTGTGTAAATTGTATTTCATCGTCAGACGATTACTGCTTAATGTATATTATTTACACACATATATATTCATATATCTACAATCTATCTTTATATCATATATATATATATATATATATATTTTCATATATCTGTATATATATATATATATATATATATATATATATATATATATATATATATATGTGTATGTATGTGTGTATATATGATTATTTATCAGAACAAAGACATTATATATGATGCTTAAATATCTATAAATGAAAACATATATAATAATATATTATTTGTAATATATATGAATGTGTGTATATGTGATTATTATAATGTAAATATTTGGAGACAATATATATATATATATATATAGAAAATATATTATTATGATATATATTATATTATTGTTATATATATATATATATATATATATATATATATATATATATATATATATATATATACAATCATGCTATAATATCTATAAATATATATATATATATAGAAAACATAATATATATTCATTTATATTATACAATATATATATCACTTTACATATATAGATACATACCATCATAAATATCTATCAAAATCAAATGTGAGATATATTCCTAGATGTTATACCCTTTAATTTATATATATTTTTCCTTTCCCTCGTTTTACATGTATTTTTATATATTTCACGTCTATCATCAAAAGGAGACTGACTGTACAATATGTTACTGTAATGCAGTGCAGTTGAACCCTGTCATCTTTGTTTATGTGTGTATTAGTCTGTAACACCCATTTGCTTTCTCCTTTTACATACAAATCCTGGGTTGCCTACTGAGGACAAGAGGAATTCGTATTATCATATTTATCTTGATATATATATATATATATATATATATATATATATATATATATATATATATATACGCAAACCTGGAATTTGCTTGTTAAATATCTATTAAACAAAAATAACTTATTTAATCCAAAGAACAAGAATATCCAGCCAAGTGGCAGTGTGGATTTAGATGTCACTAAGTTCATTTAGGGATAGACATAAATCATCTGAAAGGGTTTCCTTAATGTTATCTTGCAGGGGGAAATGGAAAACCTCCTCTAACTCATTTGAGACTACTGATTTAGGTCCTTTCCACAAACTGTGCTTGAATGAGGATGCAGCACAGGCACCTTTTAATAGATATTATTCTTAGTAACGCGCCCAAAATTTTGTTTCCATTTAAATTTCGCCCAAAAATAATATTTCATTCATATTTCCCATTCCACTGAGAAAATTTATTCGGGTCATTTTAAAACCATTTTGACATGAAATCGATCCTAGTTGTGAAACCTTGTTTCTATTAGCCTTTGTTTTCCTCCTACGGAAACGTATCAAGAGAACGAAAAGTACTGACTGTCAGTACTTGGAATCGTGAAAGAGGCAGCCACAATTCCATCTTTTTCTTTCTCCAACTTTCATTGAGGTGAGCAACTGCTCTCTCTCTCTCTCTCTCTCTCTCTCTCTCTCTCTCTCTCTCTCTCTCTCTCACGTACACAGAGCAAATATGATGCAAATAGAATAATGTATTCTCTACTGACCCTGAACTTACATGCCATTAATCTAAAGGACAAATGGTGGGAAGAATAATTAGCTATATTTACGCTGTTTTATCCATTAAATCAAAGGACAAATCAAAGAACATTTAGGGATAACGAATGAATAGAAATGAATTTTAAGAAATATAAAATGTGTTTTTTTTTTTAAGAAGGCCAATAAAAATTGAAACGAATCGTTAGTAGTTCCTTATGAAAAGTGTCTCTGCTACATCTACCACCACTATTACCATACAACATTGACAGTGCTACAGAACAGAAAAGGAATCATCGCTTATATTCTTATTTCAGATGTTAATTTCATCACTCCCTGCATTGATGAAGCTGCTTAAACTGAAACGTCCTTTAATAGAACAAGAAGTTCCTGGCATGTCATTATTCAAACAATCTCAGTTCCTGTCCTTGGAAATACAAGCATGAAACTTATAGGAATCAATTTTCCAGTGAATTTACATTTTACTCGTCGCTAGTGATGTTTTAGTGTTGTATTATGTAATTTACAGATATTTTTTGCATTGAAATTATCGTGAGTCTTCTTTTTCTATGTATAACGAAATTAGGTTGTTTCCGCAGGTGGTCTCGAATACTTGTCCTTCTGAATAAAGAAAGTTACTCCACAATTTCACTTTCATTTTCCTTTCCTTTTTCACTGTTGTCTTTGAGCTCTTTGTTTTTCCCTCTCCCATTATTTCATGGCCATTAATGAAACAATATTCTAGTCGGGACAATCGTCTGGGAGTTAGTACCGCAACCTCAACTTCTCATGGAGAGAGAGAAAGAGAAAGAGAGAGATAAGAGAGAGAGATTTTGAGAGAAAGAGATAACTTGGAATCAAGTCAGGAAATTGTCGAAATTGTCTTTGTATTGGCAGAATACACATCGATTTCATACACGTTTCACTCAAGGGATTTGGCCTTGTTTTAAAGCCAGTTGATCCCCATATCCTTACTTTCTCGTCGAAAGGATCGGGTACCCCTCTCATATCACTGAACAGAGTAGAGAATGATAAAAAGCAAGACTGTAAATCAGAGGCTTCAGATAAGAATTTTTATCTTTAGCGATTTTTTTATTCTTGTTCACTGATCTCGATGAAAACAATTCACACACACACACATACAGATAGAGAGAGAGAGAGAGAGAGAGAGAGAGAGAGAGAGAGAGAGAGAGAGAGAGAGAATTTTATGGTATTTACAGTAGAGAAAGAAATGGAGATTGCTGATGTCACTCTATGGCTTTTCGGATGAGCAGAAAAGTACAGAAATTTTGTCACCTACTTTAACAGTATGATTCGAATGACACGATATTTTGGCTTATGTTTGATTCAATCATTCATTGTTTTCATATTGCAAACTTGTTCCAATAGAGAGAAGTTAGAATATAGGACGGTTTTCAACACCCATAAATTATGAAAAGAAAACATAAAATGTTTCATTCGTGAACAATTTGAAATTTCTTACTTAACGTTGTAACTGATTATTCATCGAACGATGAATACCGGACAGATCATTTATTACACAAGTAAAAGTTTTTGTACTAATTCTAACAGGAGTCAAAAATAAGTCTGAGGCTTTCTTTAGGAAAAATTATATGTGATATTAGTTCAGTATGAATAAAGGAAATATTTCAGTAATGCATGGAAATAATGTCATCACATAGTGAATGGTTCATTATTAATATTCGACCTGCTCACTTCCATCAGTTCTCCCTGACGCATTGCATGATAAAGTCTCATTTTACAAATGGCGATGTAAACAGACCTTGTGCAAGCTATTTCCACAAGTAAGTATTCATGCAAAAATCAAAGTAAAGACATCCAGGAAGAAGAAGAAGAAGAAGAAGAAGAAGAAGAAGAAGAAGAAGAAGAAGAAGAAGAAGAAGAAGAAGAAGAAGAAGAAGAAGAACTTTCTGAAGAGTTTAGTGGGTCTCTGAAAAAGTGGGAATTACTGAAATATTTTCAACCAAAACACTGATCACTGAAATAAAAGAGTTGTCATATTTCCTGGCCCTGCTCACAAGGTTTCAAGAGGAAAATGGAAAGAAAACACCTGAACATGCAATCCTGACGCTGACACTAATGATACAGGGTTTAAGCAGCTGAAGAGGTCATCACTTCAGTTCCATCGCCTGATTGCAGGGCTAATTGCGTCAAATAATGACTCCTTTTATGTTTGTTCTCTTTACTAAAGTCCTTATAGATTCTATTTTAGAGTACCTTAGTAACGAAATAATCCATCATGAATTACCTCTACCATATGAAATTAATATATGTTACACTAAGTGTAGAAAATTAGCGAAATATATGAAATATTGACGTCTCATGGGATTTGGTGCATTTCCAGCATCCCCCAAAAACCGTAATCCATATTTCGTGCCTGGTATCTCAATTTGCTTTCATTTTCGTCTCTTGACGCTGCAACATCCGGCTTCCCTTGCAATTACTTCGTCCTGTATCGCGACCATTCTTTTTTTTTTAAGTTGACCTGTCCTTTTGATTTACAGATTTTCCACATATAATGGTGAGTTTAACAACAGAGCGAGAGATATGAATTTTATATATATATATATATATATATATATATATATATATATATATATATATATATATATATATATATATATATATTGATATGGTTTTTAGCTGGGGTCTTTAGATCAATTAGGTATACAAGGGATATTACACAACTTACTTTAGGTAACACAAAAATCTGGACTCTGGCCTTGAGGTCAGCTAAAAAAACATCCATCAAAACACAGCTGCAGGCCTACAGTACTTCAAGCGAGGAGTGATTAGGCAAACTCTGGGGTTTAACTTAATTATATTTACAGAAGAAAACACACAACAAAAGAATGGTAGCGTAATTTTGGGGACTGGCAAACATGGTCCCGTGATGCAAGATGAAAGAGCAAATGACTGGGGATTTGCTTGAGGAAACACAATGGGATGCCCTCTTCAAAGGGCAATGCAAATGGTGTAGTGGGGCCACTACGCACATGAGGTGATGCACGGATCCACAGCTGATTAGCTCCTAATCTGTACTCGAAACACTTATGGTTACTCAACCACAAATAGCACTGTAATGAAGGAATCAAGGAATTGCATAGAAGATGCCTAGACTGAACTCGATTCCAATAACTTGAATATTTTATGATAAAGTTACACTTCATGTCAATGCTTTGCAAATTAAAAACACAAATATAAAAAAATACAGGTCTCACTGTAGGTCTATCACACAATGAAAAGAAAAGCAAAAAAATAGTTGGAGACGAATAGGGACGTGACTGATGAAAAACCTTAAATCCAGCACTTTACCTTAAACAGGAGATAAAGTTCCTCGTCTTATGGGGGCCAGCGAGAGGGAGGGCAAGTGACTAATATCAGAGCAAAAGATACTCTGGTAATTGTCAGCCACATGTTGCAATTAGGCATGTTAATGGAGCAAGGGACAGGATATCTGTCCTAGAACAGCTTCCGAGCAAATCTAAGGTCGAGCATGTCCTGCATAGACCTTTCATAACTTCCTAGGATTATGTTTCCACTCATCCTAGATGGCGCTGGGATCGTTCTAACCACATGGCAATGTGGGCACTCATGGCTCAACTTCCAAGATGGCGGAGCACACATGTTCAATCTGCCAGCTGACCTGCCTAGGGGCAAAGATTAGCTCCAACAGGGTCAGCACCTGGAATTTAAGGAATTTCGGTACTCCCATGAACAAAAGGAGATTAAAGCAGTTTCCTCCTCAAAGGCAGTGGTGATAGAGAGGTTTATAGAGTTGAATTATCCTACAGTGAATCATACTAAAATAAATGAATTAGGTCATATTCCTTATTTCATTTGACTTATTGATTGGTGAGATGGCATATGAGGGGATACTGAATATATATATATATATATATATATATATATATATATATATATATATATATATATATATATATATATATATATATATATATATATCAAAAGTCCTTCAAAAGAAGGCATCGTGCTTACCCCCATACAAAATGGGAAAAAAAGCATGTTAAAAGAAGAAGATATATATATATATATATATATATATATATATATATATATATATATATATATATATATATATATATATATATATATATTATATATATATTATATATATATATATATATATATATATATATATATATATATATATATATATATATATATATGTACTGTATATATGTACACATGTGCTTGTTATTGATGAATATACGTATAACAAGAAATGAACTTACAATACAGTGTTTCCTAATGAAATGTTTGGTATAATTAAAATATATTGAACACTCTTGTATTAGTTTAAACCTTGGGTCCTGTTGTAATAATCGTCCGGTAGTTGGGTGTATAAAGTTAACCGAAATCTCATACCTACATTAAATACAGAAAGACGCAGAGATACGTAACAATATGCAAATAGGTAAATATCTGGGCCGCACCTCCGATTTCAAATGACATTCTGGATTCTATACCATATTTCCTCAGCTAATTAGAAGAAAGAAAACCCTTTTGCGCTATTTCATTTACCTTTTTATCACTGTCTTCCCCACCGTTTCATAAATTACCTTTTAAGGCTAAGACTTGGTTTCTGGGTAGAATTATTCCGACATTTTACCTTTTCGGCCTTCGTGTGTATCATGAATCTGTCAATTTCTTTTGCTAGAAATGGATCCCGAATGTATTTCTTCTTTAGCCTCAGCGGACTGAATCTGGTTTTTCAGTCGGGACATTATTTTTTCTATATTTTGCTGACGTAACTAAACCATTATTTTTTGTGTATTGACTGAAAATTAGATTTTTTCTCAAAGGCAATAAGTACTTACTATATACATATCGTTTATTCTTTCAGATGGCAACTATAAATATCTAAAATATCTGGGTTTCTGTTTTTTACATCACGTTCTAGTTCTGTCAAACTTATACTATAATTAGAGATATCCTCATCTAAACGATTTTTAATGAATTATTTTCATCGTGTTATATTTGCTGTTTTTTTTACTAGACGTGATTAAATATGATTGATTCCCCGAAAATTGGATTTTAGCTCCATTCCTCAGATGGATCCAGAATATATTGCCATCTTTATCCAGAGGTTGACATCGACTCCAGAACTTCGTCGTAGGTGAAATATTTGATCTGCCTCGGCGCCCAAAAATACTTCCAATTTCATTACTTCCCCTTCCTGAATTGATTGGCTTTACCTTTCATCTGAGACGCTAATTCATCCACAACCTTCTCTCTATTCATCACCAGGACATTTCTCGTTTTTACGTGGAAGAGCTACCCTTATATACATATATATGGAAATGAGTTAATGCACAATCATGAAATTCAATTTTTCATGTAAAAAAATTCTCAAAAGCAGAAACAATGAAAATACTAAAAAGCGCTCCCAAAGTAGAGTGTGGAGGACGTTTTGAAGGGATTAAGGGACTGACAAAGTAAAACAGACCAGGATTTACAGGGGATTAAAAATTAACCGCTGCTGTTAAAAGCATACAGGTTATCTGACTACTGTATGCAACAAGTGTATATCGAGTATGTTAAAGTTCCAAAGGAATGAGTGAAGAGTTGAATGGTTGCTTTGTGAGAGAGGACAATTGATAAAGAATACGCCCTGAAAGTAAAAGGAGCCTGATCTCCTAGGAGTTTTACACGATTTTGACAACGAAGTTAATAAATAAATATGCTAAAAGAATGTATAGTAGTTTAGAAGAAGCGTTGCTTGTGAAACTATTTCTTGAAATCCTGTAGTAAAAGGAAAATCGTTTAATATGAAAAGGTTAGAATTCTACTGGCAAGTAAATTCTTTTATGAGGGAAACGAAGCAAATGTTATTTATTGAACGTAGATAGACGAGTGACTGACTGATGGTGTAAGAAAAGTGTGTAATTCTACTTGGCTGTCCAATATCGTTATGAGTAGGGTACAGCTCCTAAGGCTCAGAGGAAAGGCAGAATGAAAACAATGTGACATGAATGTCATGTGGCAAGACTGGTGTTTACAGACCGACATTCCGGGGATTAAGGTTCTTGAAGAGGAACTGCAGAGACTAGTGAAAGAGGAAGACTTTAAAGCATTCGTAAATTATAAAAAGGTCAAGATGGGAGAGAATATTTGTCAAAGTAAGGAAAAATAGGCAACAGCAAGAAAGACCCAGAAATATTTCGCGAAAAAGATAATTTTCATTTAAAGTTTTAACGATTACAAGATTCAAGAAGAGGCATAAGAGCTCCTGATTCTAAAAAAAAAAATAAGGTTACTTTAACTACATATCGAGACATCAGGTCTGTCTTTTTTTTATCTTTCATCTATACTGACATATTGTTTGTGCGCTCGTTTATTTTACTTTTCTTTCAATTTATAAGAGAGAGAGAGAGAGAGAGAGAGAGAGAGAGAGAGAGAGAGAGAGAGACTCATGTGGTCATTTAACGTAACTGTCCTTGTCTACACTATGAGGTCTGAAACCCTCCGAAATATCCTTTGATTTAATGAAAAAAAAAAAGGATACTATTTCGGCCTGCTATTACTAGCTCTTGTTCGAACTTTGGCTTCATACGTCTGTTGAGACAAACCAAATTGTTTTAATATTTAAGGACATAAAGCTGCAACGATTTCTTTGTCATTCCACCAAAACGCCTTAAAGTGGATGACGAACGATCACCGCTGGTCTGGTATTTTGTGTCCACGGCCCAAGTGCCACTTGAGAAGTTTACACTTCAATTGCAGCTCCCGGACTACGAGGTAAATTCCCACTAGTCATCCTAAGCCCTGGCGAGTTTTACGATTCAATTTCATCTCCCGAGTTACGCGTCCTGTCAGTCTTCTGCTCTCCTGAGCTCGAGGGGATAGAAATGGACGATTCCTAAGTTTGAAATGTCAGAATTTGTTCCAGTTCATTTTTCAAAAGTTTGCTGCTACACTGAATTGATTTCCCCTATTCTCTCAATAATTTTTTTGTCTTCAAGGCTCTGACCTTTCACCCCTTGGTTTTACATAAAATCCTGGAGCCAAGGGGTATTTTGGGGGTTGCAAGGGCCCCGAAATCACCTAATTTATTTTGCTGAGGGATGCCTTTGGGCATCTTTTTAGCAAGGGTAGATATTCTCAAAAATGGCAGTAATGTTACTATTCGACGATTTGTGAGAAATTCTAGCTCCGTCAGACACGTCAAAAATTAGGGGTAGGGGAAGCTAGAATTGTAATAACTTTTCAATGTAGACATGAACACCCAAAATGTAGCCTGGGACACATTCTACATTTTAAATGCAAACCTGACATGATATGGCAAAGGTCAAGGTCACCAAAGGTCAATTAGTGATGAGATTTGATTCCTGTCTGTTATTTAGGCTTTCTGAAACTAAATCATTCGCCTGGCAGGCAAATCTTTTATGTGTGCCTAAATATTTATTTTATTTATGAAGAGTAGAGAGTTGGAAAGTTTTCTAGGTCAGTACAGCTCAGTTTTGATATACATTACCCCTTTAGGTCTGCTCATATTTTTTGCTAAATATCGAAAAATTGCTTTCTCGAGTCATCTCGCTATTTTGAGTAACTGAATAACTGCAGTAAAAACTGTTTGAACAGAGACAGAGGAAAACAACAAAATGAAGAATCAGGGTAGACTTAAGGAAGTGTGGTGCTATCCCAAGGGAATGCTTTGTAAGACAGGATTTTGATTTGAATGGTAAAATTTACGATGCCAGTGAACTACAAAACTCCTATGACAACATTGTGATTCCACCAGAGATTAAAGATTTCTTCTCAACCCTTTTTAATGTTGACCTTGAGGCAAGGACCAGTTACAGCATCAGTGCTGCATGTCAGGAGGACATTGAACCATATTCTTCACAGATGAGGAAAATAGCAGTTGTGTATCAAATCGTGTTTTATATATTGCATAATGGTATGAAACGTACCCCATTACACATGACGAACTCTGAATAAATTTGTAGTGTATCCAGGTCCAAAACTCTCATTTCTAGTTTAAATCGGTTTGGACTGGCCATTAGCTATGATGAACTAATAAGATACCACTCAGTCATGGCGTTATATGTTAGTGAAATGAGTAAGAATCCTGCTCCTTTCTCTGAGCCATTTTAACCCATCCAATTTCACCATTGGTGCATTTGATAAATTCGACCATGAAGAAGCCACACTTTCAGGTATTAGGGGAAGTCACGATACTGTCCTTACTCTGATGCAGGACAAGTAAAAAGAGTCCCAGAGGCTAGGGAAACCACATATATCAGAGGCAAGTGTCATCCACCGGGAAAGGCAATTCAATCAGGAACTGGCTTGTCAGGAGCTTTGAAGTCACAATAAAAGTTCCAAGAAACCAAGACTCTCTGTGCAATATCAGAAAATCAGGAACAATGATATTGCATGGACTGTAAGTATATTTGATATGTCACATATCAGTGAAGGGGTTCATGAATTTTGTCCAGAACAAACTCTGTGCAACTGGAGTGCTTTGAATTCCCTAGTGACAGATGAGGAAATTGCTTAAAAAATCATTGGGTTTTTGCCAGTTCTCCCACATCCTGTTACTGAACATGTAACTGAATACACTGCCCTTAAAAATTTTCAAGATATTTGGTCAATTAGAAGTCACACTTGCCTGTTACATGTGATGAATGGGTGTATCACATTGCCCGTGAAATAATCATGAACAAGCCAAATGAATTTACCAACATACTATTGTGTTTAGGTTCTTTCCATCTCATAAGGGTTGTCTTGGGTGCTATTGGTGAGTACATTGATGGTTGTGCAGCAGAAACTGTACTAGTAGAATTTGGTGCTTTTGGTAAAAATGTTATCAAATCTTTTCTCGAAGGCTCTCACTATACATGATCCCTGAAAGGATTATTATTGCTATGTGAATGTATAGAAAGACTTCAGTGGGCAGAATTCTTTAGAGTCCAAGGTGTTGTTGAGTACAAGACTGAACTAGAACTTCTTAAGCACATGAAAAGTTGTGTATCTGGGAAAAACATGGAAGGGAGCAAAAAACATCTGCATGCAGTTTTCTGTATTTCATCTCAAATGACTGCAGATTTCAATGCTTTTAGGTCAGAGAGGGTGTCAAATCTGAGACATTCAAATTCTGGGATATATTTGTTTAAATAGTCTGGGTTCTAAGGGATCTAGTTAAAGCTGACCGAGAATGAGACTGACACCTAAGTCTGATGAGTGTCCAAGTAGTGCTAACCTTGTTTGCCATGTGTGATCGTATAAAATACCTGAAGTGGGCCTCCGTTTATCTGGAAGACATGAGGCAGTTGCTTCAGGTAGCCCCTGCTGTACAGCAGAATTTTATGGCAGGTAAATTTGTAGTCAAGAGGACTCATGGCAAGTTTTCAGCTGTACGTGCTGACATGTGCCTCGAGCAGACAATCAACAGATCACATAAGAACGTTGGGGGAGTCACTGGGAACACAAAGCAAAAACAGTTTGTTGCATGGTGGGAAATCATATATCATGAAATGATGGCAGTCCACAACTTCCAACATCAAATTAATAGCCTCATTCTTTCGGCTACAGAACTTCACCTCAAGCAAGAGTTCAATCTTATTGCTACAAGGTCATCCGGGGTCATTGTTCAGAACATTATTAAATACATAGATCATGAAAACCCAGTTGTCATATCTGCAAACGATAAGACTAAGAAGCGCCACAATATTATCGCACAGGAAATTCTGCCTCGAAAGATACGAAAAAACTTGCTGAAATTCGAAACGAATTCTGCCAAGCTGTATGAACCATTCCAAAACTGAAAGATTTGTGACCAAACAGAGGGGTATATTTGATACAGTTCATAGAAATAATATAAAAAAGACATTTAAATCAAATAAAGTTTTGAAATAAACAGGTCAAGCTAAAGAGAAGTACTGCAAGCAGCAGCCAGCCAGCAAAGACTCAGAAAATATTTGATGTTGCCTGAGTTTGCAAGTACGATATCAAACACTTGTTAAAATTTGATTCAGTGGAAAACGGCTATCTGTTTGATGGACAGGGACTGATGTTTAAACCAAATACAAGTAGTTTGAGTAATGAACTTGAAAAGTCTTAAAAAAAGATGACTATACCCAACCAACAGAATGGGCAGATGCTAATGCCACAAGCATAACAGATGTGATGTTATCTCCGTCTAATGTGTACAGCTCCTGTAATGCCATTTGGTGAACTTTGTAAAAGTTTTGTTAATATGGCACAGGGACTATGCAGTGGTTCCAATCGCATTGACTTGTTTTCAATACATATGTTGAGGGGTCTGTCAAGGACAGTGAGAGGGCCAGAAGAAGTTGCTGCAAGCCAACTGACTTAAATGTAGTTGCTTCTGAAACACATCTCACAGTTTCAATGGATGCCTTCTGGGCTTCTCCCACTAATAAAGGAAAGCTGCAGCAGTTGCTTCCAGAAACCATCCTACAACAGACCTACCAGAAGACTGTCACATGTCTTCCATCCAGGACATCTGCCCAGTTTCAGAGCTTAACGTTGACCTTGAAGAGGCAGATGTATAGTTGATACCACATGCCCTGCATGCTGTTCAGCATGGATCAACAAGAATTGTGCTACTATCTAATGATACTGATGTCAAGGTACTGGCACTGTACTACCGGGATATTTTGAAAGGCCATGGACTACAAGAATTGTGGATGCGAACTGGAGTGGGAAACACAATATGTTCCGCTGCACATATTAGCGGAAAGACAAGGGCGCAAAGTCTCCAGCACAATGATAGCTCTTCATCACCTTACTGGATGTGATTCCATAAGCAAATTTGGTGGGAAATCATTTGCCCTGAGGTCTAATGCTGCACAATATCTCCAAAACACTGGAAAGGATCCTAACATCATAAACCTAGAGATGGCTGAAGAGTTCCTTGTAAATGTGTATAAACCAGGTACAAAGTCAAAACTCACTGATGAATTAAGGTACCATCTATATTATCATAGCAAGAAGACAATCTTGAACCTAACTCCCACAATTTGTGCAACAGGAATACATCTGCAGGGCTTTATTTGGAACATACCAACAGTTGCATTGCTTAGACATCCAGCAGTTAGATCCACAAAACTTTAGGTACACAGAAATTGATGGCAACATTCAACCTGATAGACTCCAAATTGTGATACCAGGTAATTTTCCCATGGCATGCACATGTATATCCTGTGCTATTGTATGCTGTAGTTGTAGACAATCAGGCATTGTATGTTGTCCTTATTACAAATGTAAATCACTAGATGAAACCAAAGGCAAAAACCCTTTGAACAATTGAAATAAGTGTTGGTTTTTTGGATATTTTTTATTTAGTGGACCTCCTCTTAACAACATTGCCTTTTCCCCTCTACTTGACTACCCTATCAAACCTAATGGACACTTAAAATTAATTACTATGAATGTTTGCAACTAATAGTTGCCTGTTTTAAGAGTTTGTCACAAGTTAGGGAAATGCCATTTTCGGTTATTTTTTTTTAATCCTAGCATAATTTGTAACAGGGTTTTAAAGACAATTTATATATAACTGAGCACTGCCGTTTTGAGAAACCTTTTCTACTGTGTAGTCAATGCAAATACAATAAAAATCGATGTTGAATAAAAATCCTGCTTTTATATGCATGTGCTTCCTATTAGAGGGTCCAAATTTTAAGAAGGGGTCAAATTCATTGCTAACTGACCTAGGGTGACCTTGAGCTTTGTCATATCATGTCAGGTTTGCATTCAAAATGTAGAATGTGTCCAAGACTACATTTTGAGTGTTCGTCCATGTCTATACGTTATTTCATTGAAAAGATATTACAATTCTAGTTTCCCCTACACCTTATTTTTGACGCATCTGATGGGGCTAGAATTTTTCACAAACCATTGAATAGTAACATTACTGCCAGGTTTGAGAATGTCTACCCTTGCTAAGATGATGGCAAAAGGCATCCCCTAGCAAAATCAACTTGGTGAATCTGGGGCCCTTTCAACACCCAAAATATCCATTGGCTCCCATACTATAAGTTTTGCAACAATGATGGCAGCATCAGTGCTGCTATTATTTTACCCTTTTTAGTTATCATATAGCCAAAGGTCCTAAAACGTGGGATATGATATGTCCTTAACGTTACGAATTTTTATCTGAGTTTTTCTGTTGCTTTAGTTGATGCTAAACTCAGCGATATTTTTTGTTGGGGTGGAAAGATGCCAGTTCCTATTTACTTATTCAGATAATTTTATGCGTATTTTGCTGCTCTCTACTCTTTATCTGTCACTCATTTTTTTGTATCTTCATCTATACATCAATCGCTCTGTTATTCATTCTCTTTTCCCTGAAAGAAGTTACATCACTTGTTCATTCTGAAGTTATTCACTTATTCACTCTTTGCCTCTCTTTCCTGAGAAAAGTTGCTACCTCCCAGAAATGTAGACCTACTTGCTCATTCTCTCTTTCTCTCTTTTCTGAGAGAAGTTGGTACTGAGGAAATTCACTCCTCTTTCTCTCTCCTGAGAAAGTTGCTACCTCCCACAAGTGTAGGCCTACGTGAAACGAGGAAACTAACAGAGCAGATCTCACCTCAGGGGTTTCAACGGAATCCGTTTTCCCTGTTCTTCCATTTCCCAATTTCTGAAAAGAAAAGTCACCGCATTCGTTCATATAGGAGTGGAATCGAGGAAAAAGGCTCCAGGATCTTTCTTCGTATTTTGTTCCATAAGAAAAATGCATAAACATGTGTGAGGACTTTTCCCACTTAGCCAACGAGAATGGGTGCGCGAGGATAATTTTGTACGTTTATATATTTAATTTCTGAAGTTCTGCAGTCGAAGTTTTTTCCAAGGCATTTTTTTAATACGTATCTATACATTCAGTGAAGGCTGTGAAAAATATGCTGTTTATCAGAAACAAGAAACGCTGAATACATGTCATAGGTCAGCTTACGTCAAAAATAGGTATTGTTATCTCATACAAATACCGTTTATGTTAGAATGAGTTGTATTCTGAAGACTGTTTCCGCTTGTTCGTCGTCGCCATATATTTCTGTCTTGTGACCATCTACCCTCAGTGTGTCTACTTATTCGCTTTCATTCTGCCTCTGCCAAATGCAATTGGACTTGATGTCTGGTTTATAACGGCTGTCAGGTTGCTATCGGGTTTTACTGTTGATTTTACTCCCGTTTCTTAAAATGGGATTCAAAGCTGATTTCAGTTCGTTTGGATATGAATAGGAACACTCTCTCTCTCTCTCTCTCTCTCTCTCTCTCTCTCTCTCTCTCTCTCTCTCTCTCTCTCTCTCTCTCCTTTACATTTCATGCGTTTGGAGGATTTCTATAGACGCACTGAACTTCCCCAGTATTCATCGAGTCTGGGGACATTTAATGCTGGATGCTTCATGAGAGTTGCAAGTGATTTTTATGGAGCCTTTAGAACGGAAGGAAAACCGAACTAGGATCATCTGCTGAAGGCATTACCCTTTCAGGCATCTCATTCAAATCAAAGGTTCGTCAGTTTCAAATCCTGTGGCTTTTAGTCAAAAGCTTCTTCACTCAAAAAGCTCGAAAAGTTCGTCAGTGAGATACCATAATACTAGTCATCAATTCATACACCTTTGCGTCATGCATCGCGACGCTATATAGTGTGAGTGTTTAGCCTGGAAGGCTTTCTGGCCCTTTTGAATATCGCTTTTGTTCACTGGATTAGGGATTATCGCCCATGTGGGCTGAGGTGTAAAAGGAATTTTATTGAGAATCTGAAAGGCAGCCAATAGTTTGTGAGGCGACAGCGGATTTTTATTGGCAGAGCGACATGAAACTCCATGGCCAACTGTTCAAAAAAAAAAAAAAAAAAAAAAAAAAAAATGGGGGGGGAGGCTGCCTTGTTGTTTGCATGCATGTTAAAACAAAAACTAATTTTTTTTTTAAGTCAGAGATCAGTCTTGCACCTTTGATAGGAGACATACGAATTCTAACCCTCTCTATCCTAATCAGTGAGCTAAATAATATTTAATTACATATTCAGTCCTCAACACCTACATTGCAAAGCCTTTAACGACTGCTGGTCTTCATTTCAGTAACATTCAATCATTTGCTTCATCTTTTTTAAGGTCTAATGGGAAGAACAAAACAGAAGTAGTTTATATATATATATATATATATATATATATATATATATATATATATATATATATATATATATATATATATATATATATATATATATATATATATATATATATATATATCTATATATGTATTTTTTATTTATAAATACTTCATAAGAAGAAAACATACAGTTCTCTAAACGTTAACTCATTCACTATAAGAGATAAACCCCGTGGCATTCAGCATAAGAAATGATAGGACAAATTTAGAAAACCACAGAGCAAAAATACATAACGCGACTGATAACTATGATCAAGCAGTGCAACCTTACTACATTTTGATATTAAATCACAACTAATCCTATGTGGAAAACCTTTCAATGTTTTTCAATAGAAGATATACTTTTCCACAAGGATTTTATAAATTCCGAAACTCCTTTCACCCCGGGAAACAGAAGAATAATCTAAAGAATAATCTATGTACAATCGCCATTCCAAACTTCCCACTTGCCAACGACTCTGTTAAAGAAATATAATACATCGTAATTTATTTTCCACTTTGTTAAATTGCACCAAGGAAGCAGGAGGAAAGGAAAAATGGGGAGTAAATTCTTTGTAAAGATCCATGTTTTTTTACTCATGGTATGAGCTAACTCCTTTCCAGCGTAACTAACGGAAATTCGCCTGGTTGATGAATTGGCCGTTTTTATACGCTTTTATTCAGCTTGCTTTTTTGTCTTTTGTCATGGTCAAATCTTGCAACTCAATTTTTGACCTGTTCCCTTTGTCCGATGGACTTCAAATTTTGCATGATTATTCAATCCCGGTGACAATGCAACCTTACATGATCGGTATGTCAGCAGTGACTTCTAGTGACCCTCCAGTGACCTCTCCCAGTATCTCAGGATTTGTATGAAGTGAATAACTACGGATTTTCATACCTTCTTTGACTGGGTAAAATAAATTATTAACTCTACTGAATTTTCAAACCTTCTTTGGCTTATATTCGTTTCGTTAGCTACAATTATAAATCGGCTATTTTATGACTAAAAGTATCAAAAAAAATTAAACTCGCTTTTATTAAAATGGACGTTAGCTAAAATCATAAATCATTGACTATAAAGATAAAAGTGTCAAAACATGGAAAATGTTACAAAAAAAAAAAAAAATATTTGTAGCATTTCCTTCCATAGTTGTCGCAACGCTTTTATTTTTATAAGATTAATTGTAAGGAAAACCTGGTGTGTCTCACAAAATGATTAATTGTAAGGAAAACCTGGTGTGTCTCACAAAATGATTAATTGTAAGGAAAACCTGGTGTGTCTCACAAAATGATTAATTGTACCTGGTGACTATGAAAATTAATTGTAAGGAAAACCTGGTGGTCTCACAAATGATTAATTGTACATAAAAATGATTAATTGTAAGAAAACCTGGTGTAACAAAATATTTTGTAGCATTTCCTGATTAATTGTAAGGAAAACCATGTTTATTTAATTGTAGGAAAACCTTGTGTCTCTAAAAATGATTTTTATGTGTGTCAACTCTTACATGATTAATTGTTATGAAAATCCTGGTGTGTCTCACAAAATTAATTTTTTTATTTAATTGTCCATTTTATAAAAATGATTAATTGTTTTTGGTTAATAAAATTTTTTTGGTGTGTCAGATTAATTGTAAGGAAAACCTTTCCGGTAAAATGATTAATTGTAAGGAAAACCTCAAAAATGATTAATTGTAAGGAAAACCTGTTCATTGAGAAAACCTATGATTAATTGTGTATTTTTGTAAGGAAAAGCTTCCTTAATTGTAAGAAAAACTAATGATTAATTGTAAGAAAACTCTTCACTTGCCATCATTAATTGTTTGCAGATTTTATAAAAGCTGATAATAATGATTAATTGTAATGTGTCGCTTAATTTAAGTCTCAAATTGTTTAACCATTTTACAAAAAGCTTGTTTAAATCACAGATAACAAAAATCGTTTATTGCCGATTTTTAATATAATGTCTTCTACCCGTTTGTTTGTGGAACTTTAAAACAAAAAAAAAGTAAAGATAGAAGATAAGATAAGGAAGTTACTCTAACTGGGTAAAGAGCAGGGGAAGTCTGGATAGAAAATCTATAACGAATTTTGACATTTTTCTGATAATGATCATAATGATAACCCATATTTATACGCACATGCAAAAATTTTAAGATAATAATAATAATTTGATTAATAATAATAATAATAATAATAACATAATAATAATAATAATAATAATAATAATAATAGTTATTATTATTATTATTATTATTATTATTATTATTATTATTATTATTATTATTAATGATATTAGAGAAGACTATTATTTATTAAAAACAGCTACAAAAACTTCAGACACATTTGCCCAACACTTTCCTCCGATTCCGCATTATTTGACGCGTAAATAATAATAATAATAATAATATTATTAATTAATGCTCTTGCAAAAAGCTTCAAACAAAAGGCCTGGCGTCTAAGGCAATGAACGAGAGGTAGATTAAGAGATGATAATCTTATAATCTATGTTCTGAGAAACATAAATCCGGGAGATATAAAAACAAAGAATGGGAAAAAGAAAAAGATCACTCAGAAGGTACATTTGGTTTCCCAATTCAAAGTAGAAGGAAAATCGAAAATGCATTCTTTGACTTCCTCCAACTTAACTCCTTAAACCGACCTAATCTTTTCCCTCCACCCTTCAGCTTTGATTCAAGAATCGATCCTTCCAAATAATCAAGTTATTTGTTATAATTATTTTCCTTTTATATTTTACCTACACCGATTCCTCCCTAAACAGCTAATGAGAAATATAGTAAATGAAAGATAATAATTTCTAATAATAATGCCACTATTTAATCTCTGTACAATGAAACATTTGTTATGATTCTAATCTGTAATGAGGTTCTGGCGTTGCTCGAACCGTTATTTTTTTGGGATAAACAAATATGAAAGTATGGTGGTGATAATTATGACAGACATGAGTGATAGTATGATAGCGATAAGTGTGAAGGTGTTAGATGTGATGGTGATAAATACAGAGTGATGGTGACCATAATATTGAGGATAACTGAAGGGTGATGGTGATAAATGAGGCCAAGATTGATGGGGAGGTGATAGAGATATTAAGGTGTTAGAGATGGTGATAAATATGAAGTGATAAGTTATAATAATGATGTTTTGAGAAACATAAATGATAGTGGTACAGGAGATATAAATTTTAGTGATAAGTAAGAATGGGAGTGAAGAAACAGCGCAGTTAAGTAAACAGATGAAAAAGAAGAAAGAGTGACAGTGATAGAAGGTGACTGATAAGTATTGTATAAGAGTTGATATTTAAGTGTGACAGTGATATACTGACAATGATATATATATATAGTGATAAGTATAATTGTGATATGTATGATAGGTATAACAGTAATAAGTGTGATAGTGGTAAGTATGATAATGGTGTGATAGTGATAAGATTGATATGATGAATGTGATAGTGATGAATGTGTGATGTGTAGATAAGTGTGATAGTGTAGTGAAAAGTACGATAGTGTGTGATTGTGATAAATATGACAGTGAGAAGTGTGATTTAAGTGTAACGATTTCAAACTGACCTCTTTACTCTTGTGGAAAACAAAACTAAGGAAATATAGCAAAAACGTTGATTTCAGTGTATATATATATATATATAATTTGAACTTCTAATTAAAAGAGCTTCAAGTCATTCCTCCCTCTTAGCCAGCAAAAATTTGAATGAGCTATCTGAATGTTAGCCAGCTAACATGGCTGGACAAGGTAGGGTGACGCTTGTTTTGAACCAAGAAAGAAGTCCTCTCCACACCTGACCGGAAATCAGGACAATAGCCCCCTCTTCACACCCCCGGCTAAAGAACACTTCTAGATTTCCCCCCATTTTGAGATAGCAAGAACAGCGTAGTTTTAGGAAAATTATAATCATTAGAGGCGTAGGCCCCTCAAAGGGAAGGCTGCTAACTTAAGCTTTAGGTCCTTGGTTATAAGACTGCTTTGCCTGTGACACTTTTACTGGCCTAAGACTTGCTTTCAGATGTGCCCAGCTCGCGTACAGACGCACATACGCCCAGCGCCCACGAAGACAACACGAGAGGGCAAACAGAGACGCTCTGGTTTTCGTGGGGAGAAGTAGGACATTTTTCCTCTCAATCTGGACTGGCGGCAGATGATGCTCATTCTGCATTTCGACGTTTTATACAGGAGCCCCTATAAGCCTGGAGCAGGTAGGTCTGAGTAGCAATCTTTCTCCAGTACCCCTCTGTTCATTCTAGTGAAATTCTTTCCTTTATTCTCCAAGATTTTTGTCATTTCATTTCCACTTCTGGCCTTTCCTTTGTTCACAAAGACCAGCCCCCCAAAAAAACCATTCCTTGAATTGTCTTGTGTTTAAGTAAAGCATCAAGAACCTTAACAAACTACTCCCTCCATAGTGTTAATTCGGGCCAATTAAGCTAATTAATCAAATCCTCCATGGTGCATTGTTTGGTAACGAGGGAGAACTGATTTTGTGTATAAGTGCATGCTAATTCTGGAATTCTTTTCCAGGACATTGAATATCCCGATCCAGTTCGCTAGCCTGTGCCTCAAATCATCTTAAAAGTATTGCCATTACAATAGACGTAAACTTCCCTGGTACGCAGTCTGGGGAGCCATAGCCTGTTCCCCTACCTTTCGTTGCCCGCAAGAGGGCCCAATCATTCAAGACGAACTCAACTCGTCAGTTGCTGAGAATTACTGAGCAGTTCAAATTTGCATTTTTTTTCTTATCTGAGTTTACTTGCTGTACCATCAGCCTTTCAGATTACACCCTTGGTTGTTTTTCTGTAAATAAGTTCAGTTTAACGTAAATTGCTAATCATTTAACATGGCGACCTTCACATTGCTCCTTAAATAATGGTACTGCCAAGGTAAGTTACTCATTTTTCCCTTTTCTTTTGGTTACAGGTTGGTATTCTTGGTTGGCCTTAAGGCAGTAATTTAATATAACCCCCTTCATCCTCCAACGAGACCCAACCGGTGAAAATGTATATATATGTGTATAATATATATATATATATATATATATATATATATATATATATATATATATATATATATATATATATATATATTTATATATATATTATATTTATATACATATATATATATATATAGATATATATATAACACATACACGCAACACACACACACACATACACACACACACACATAATATATATATATATATATATATATATATATATATATATATATATATATATATATATATATATATATATATATATATATTATATATATATATATATATTATCACTGAGTAATACTCTTTGAACAAATCATGGAATGAATGGCTAATAGCATTTGTATGAGTAAAAACATTGTAAATATGAGCAATAGTATTACTTTTTAGCTCTTGTCACTTCTAACACTCTTTGGTTTTATGTTATGGGGCAGTTGAAGTGATGAAGGATTTTATATACATATACATATTGTTATGAGTGTTGGTTATCTTTACTCTCACCTTGGCTTTGCTGCGTCTAGCTGGGGACCAACATGTACATAACAAAAAAAGAATTACGTTAAAGAGATGTCAATCGAAGGAAGGTCTCAGGAGAGAAATTCTGTCTAGATTAATTACATGTATTGATATGAATCAGAATTACCAGTTACAAAGAGCCATACATGCCAAATGAAACAAGAATTTAAAAACTAGGGTGCCACACAATAAATAGTGAGGTAACAATAAAATCAGCTTAAGGCTTGATTGATGGGCGTGGGTACAGTGAAAGCATGTGTTTTACAGCGATGCACACGACTCTTCTGCAAGTGTGGAGAAATCACAAGATCACTTAAAGCCCAATGTACAATCTAAGTCTTTACAAAGGGATTGCTGACGGATTGAGATGAATGATGTTACGTTATGATCAGGTAATTTACTAATTAACACTGATAAATGGTTACCAACAATAATTCAACGGTCTTAGCACATGGTAAGTGAAGGAACAGAACAGAATGAGAAAAAGAACAAAAAAATGGACTGAAAAACCTTCTAACCAAAAAGTACCTTAATTCCTGAGTAGAAATTTCGTGAATAAAGGATCAGTGGAGTCTCGATCAAGTGGGACTTTTCGAGGGGCACTCAGATTGACTCTTGGATGATTAGGCTCTCTGCCGGATAAAAGCGGGGTGAGGTACGCTCAGGGGACACGCTGGTAGCGTGTTACTGTTGGCATGTCCGGGTTGCTTCTCTCCGGTTGTTGACCCGGGGTCGAGCTTATGTGACCTTGGTTTACTGCCGGTGTTCATGGCCCCAAGCAATTCAAGTGCCCTGGCCGTGGATGGCAATTCCTGTTTAATCCCTGCTCCAAGAAGTAAGGGATTATCTTGAAGAAAGATCTTTCAGTCAGTAGGTCATAAGGACAGATTTAGAGTCTCTCTTATGATCTCACTACCTCGAGATCAACAGGTTCTAGCCAAACAAGCAATTGGGCTGTAACGACTAACGAGAGGTGACAAACAAAGGAGGAAGGAGCAAAACAAAACCAAAAAGTAACCTTAATATTAATTTATTATTTACAAAATTTACAAGTGAGTCAGGTCCAGGAGAGAAAAAAAACTTAAAATGACCAAATCAATAAACAAACACATGAGGCAGCAACATAAAATTCACGTAATTAAACAATTCAAAAGAATCATAATAATACACAGGCAGCTTAATATCATAAATAACAATAGCAACAAGAATTAACAAGCAGCATAAAGGAATAAATCAAGAGCTGTAAAACCAACACTGCAGGACAAGAGCCGTCACAACAACAGTCTACTCCACAGGAACAGTTCTCCAACACTGGACGCCCACGACAGAGTCAAGGCGACAACCATCGCATCCAAAAAATGCTCTCCGCTGCTCTGCTGCTGAGACTTGCTGCTGCACTGGACCTGACTTTCAGGTACGAATACCTGCTGCTGCTCCCCAAACTGACCCACTACTGCCCTGGACCTGACTCTCTGCCGCCCTGAACCTGACTTTCAGGTACGAATGCCTGCTGCTGCTACCCCAACTGCTGACTCGCTGGTGCCCTGGACCTGACTCTCTGCCACTCTGAACCTGACTTTCGGATACGAATACCAGCTGCTGCTACCCCAACTGCTGACTCGCTGCTGCCCTGGACCTGACTCTCTGCCGCTCTGAACCTAACTTTCAGGTACAAATACCTGCTGCTGCTACCCCAACTGCTAACTCACTGCTGCCCTGGACCTAACTCTCTGCTGCTCTGAACCTAACTTTCAGGTACAAATACCTGCTGCTGCTACCCCAACTGCTGACTCGCTGGTGCCCTGGACCTGACTTGCTGTTGCCCTGGACCTGACTTTCTATTGCCCTGGACCTGACTCTCCGCCACTCTGAACCTGACTTTCAGGCACCAATACCTGCTGCTGCTACCCCAACTGCTGACTCACTGCTGCCCTGGACCTGACTCTCTGCCGCTCTGAGCCTGACTTTCAAGTACAAATACCTGCTGCTGCTACCCCAACTGCTGACTTGCTGGTGCCCTGGACCTGACTTGCTGTTGCCCTGGACCTGACTCTCTGCCACTCTGAACCTGACTTTCAGGCACCAATACCTGCTGCTGCTACCCCAACTGCTGACTCACTGCTGCCCTGGACCTGACTCTCTGCCGCTCTGAGCCTGACTTTCAGGTACAAATACCTGCTGCTGCTACCCCAACTGCTGACTTGCTGGTGCCCTGGACCTGACTTGCTGCTGCCCTGGACCTGACTCTCTGCCACTCTGGACCTGACTTTCAGGTAAGAATACCTGCTGCTGCTGCTCCCCAAACTGACCCATTACTGCCCTGGACCTGACTCTCTGCCACTCTGGACCTGCCTTTCAGGTACGAATACGTGTTGCTGCTACCCCAACTGCTGACTCGCTGGTGCCCTTGACCTGACTTGCTGTTGCCCTGGACCTGACTCTCTGCCACTCTGAACCTGACTTTCAGGCACCAATACCTGTTGCTGCTACCCCAACTGCTGACTCACTGCTGCCCTGGACCTGACTCTCTGCCGCTCTGAGCCTGACTTTCAAGTACAAATACCTGCTGCTGCTACCCCAACTGCTGACTTGCTGGTGCCCTGGACCTGACTTGCTGCTGCCCTGGATCTGACTCTCTGCCACTCTGAACCTGACTTTCAGGTAAGAATACCTGCTGCTGCTCCCCAAACTGACCCACTGCTGCCCTGGACCTGACTCTCTGCCACTCTGGACCTGCCTTTCAGGTATGAATACGTGTTGCTGCTACCCCAACTGCTGACTCGCTGGTGCCCTGGACCTGACTTGCTGTTGCCCTGGACCTGACGCTCTGCCACTCTGAACCTGACTTTCAGGCACCAATACCTGTTGCTGCTACCCCAACTGCTGACTCACTGATGCCCTGGACCTGACTCTCTGCCGCTCTGAGCCTGACTTTCAAGTACAAATACCTGCTGCTGCTACCCCAACTGCTGACTTGCTGGTGCCCTGACCTGACTTGCTGTTGCCCTGGACCTGACTCTCTGCCACTCTGAACCTGACTTTCAGGCACCAATACCTGTTGCTGCTACCCCAACTGACCCACTACTGGTGCCCTGGACCTGACTCTCTGCCACTCTGGACCTGCCTTTCAGGTACGAATACGTGTTGCTGCTACCCCCAACTGCTGACTCGCTGGTGCCCTGGACCTGACTTGTTGCTGCCCTGGACCTGACTCTCTGCCACTCTGAACCTGACTTTCAGGCACCAATACCTGTTGCTGCTACCCCAACTGCTGACTCACTGCTGCCCTGGACCTGACTCTCTGCCGCTCTGAGCCTGACTTTCAAGTACAAATACCTGCTGCTGCTACCCCAACTGCTGACTTGCTGGTGCCCTGACCTGACTTGCTGCTGCCCTGGATCTGACTCTCTGCCACTCTGGACCTGACTTTCAGGTAAGAATACCTAATGCTGCTCCCCAAACTGACCCACTGCTGCCCTGGACCTGACTCTGCCACTCTGGACCTGCCTTTCAGGTATGAATACGTGTTGCTGCTACCCCAACTGCTGACTCGCTGGTGCCCTGGACCTGACTTGCTGCTGCCCTGGATCTGACTCTCTGCCACTCTGGACCTGACTTTCAGGTAAGAATACCTGCTGCTGCTCCCCAAACTGACCCACTGCTGCCCTGGACCTGACTCTCTGCCACTCTGGACCTGCCTTTCAGGTATGAATACGTGTTGCTGCTACCCCAATGCTGACTCGCTGGTGCCCTGGACCTGACTTGCTGTTGCCCTGGACCTGACTCTCTGCCACTCTGAACCTGACTTTCAGGCACCAATACCTGTTGCTGCTACCCCAACTGCTGACTCGCTGGTGCCCTGGACCTGACTTGCTGTTGCCCTGGACTTGACTCTCTGCCACTCTGAACCTGACTTTCAGGTACGAATACCTGCTGCTGCTACCCCAACTGCTGACTCACTGCTGCCCTGGGCCTGACTCTCTGCCGCTCTGAATCTGACTTCCAGGTACAAATACCTGCTGCTGCTACCCCAACTGCTGACTCGCTGGTGCCCTGGACCTGACTTGCTGCTGCCCTGGACCTGACTCCCTGCCACTCTGTACCTGACTTTCAGGTACGAATACCTGCTGCTGCTCCCCAAAGTGACCCACTACTACCCTGGACCTGACTCTCTGCCACTCTGAACCTGACTTTCAGGTACGAATACCTGCTGCTGCTACCCCAACTGCTGACTCACTGCTGCCCTGGACCTGACTCTCTGCCGCTCTGAACCTGACTGGTCGTTCCACCCTCCAGAACCTGACTCGCTGCTATGCTAAACCCGACTGACTCTGTCTGAAACAAGGCGACAGACGTCAACTCACCACACCAAAAACAAACACAGGAGGCCAGGTAAAACAAGGGAACAATCAAAATAAGATTGCTCCATTAAAACCACTGAAAAAGCTAATAGTGTCGTTACGGAAAGGCTTAGGATGTGTACAAGGTAAAGGTGCTCAGACCCTATTGTTCGGTTTTGGGTGAAAAACAAGGAGTGGCAGGGAGCCTGTCTCAAAGGGAGAGCTGCAATGAAATAAGATAAACTGTTCTTTCTTTGAGATAACTAGAAAATATTTTCAGGAAAGAAAGTTGTTACATAAATGGGATGCAAATTAATCCTTTTAGACTTTAACTTCAAAAATAATGGGATTTGTCGGAAGTCAACAGAATTCAAATCACGTAGATGTCCATGTTCTCATAGTGTATAATAAACAAGGTAATATTTAATTAAATGAAAGGAAAAGCACTTGTAATATTTGAAGACTTCTCCTTCATCGGTTATTACGAACAAAATACGATCTGCCGTTATCTCAAAGCTTCTTCCAACTTTCTTTTGATACCAAAACCTCATCGTGTGCTGCGAGTCTTACATCCCCATAGGACACAAAGGCGAGGAGACAAACAGGGACACTGCAGTCACAGCTCTCTCTCTCTCTCTCTCTCTCTCTCTCTCTATAATGACACACATCTATTCAAGGTCACATATTGGTCAATATCAGCAAGATTTCATTAAAAGCATTTTTCCTTACCTGTAGGAAAATATTATTAAGATAAAAACAATTACATTCACTAAAACAAGGCATAAAATTACCAAACTGATCAGGACCGTGCATCCAAACTAGAGGAATAATAATATCTCATAAAAATTTGATCATCTGTTAATCTAAAGGCTAACGTAGATAACCCGACGGTGCAGCAGACAATTAATGAAATTAGATTCCAGGTTTTAACTTGCCATCATCGAGTTAGAACACACGTGAGGTAAAAAAAAAAAAAAAAAACACGACACCGGTTGACAAAGAGAAATATTGAAAGCGCATTTCCATACTATGCGAAGGTTTGTGTTTGTACAAAACCACAAGTGATTTGTATCTATTTATTGTCCGACGAAGCTAATTGCATTGGAGTGGAATTTCATTCATGAAGCGGTGATGTGAGAATGTTTATTTCATTATGAGAGGCGCCTATTATGCACATTACCTTGTAAACCGTGTAGGCCTTCCAAATAATTCATTTTGCAAGGATAATTGGTTACGAAAGGCCGCTGGTGGGCTGTTCGGTGTAATTTAACTTTTGCCTATCAACAGCAATAGCACTGTTGGTACAAATATAACAAAATCGTAAAACCATATGTATAATAGTAAAGAAACATTATTATTATTATTATTATTATTATTATTATTATTATTATTATTATTATTTTCTATCTCAGTCATCCTATTCGACTGGTGGTATTTATAGTGCTAGTAGGGGTTTATAGTTGCATCCTGCCTCGGCTACTAGAAGAAGTCCATCACTTTTCTCACTTATGTGCGCTATTTCTAGTAGCACACTCTTCTGCATGAGTCCTGGAGCTACTTCGGCATCTAGTTCCTCCAGACTCCTTTTCAGGGATCTTAGGATTGTGCTTAGTGTTCCTATGATTATGGGTACAATTTCCACTGGCATATCCCATATCCTTCTTATTTGGATTTTCAGGTCTTGATACTTATCAATTTTTTCTCTTTCTTTCTCATCTACTCTGGTGTCCCATGGTATTGCCACATCAGTGAATGATACTTTCTTCTTGATTTTGTCAATCAGCGTCAAAGTCTGGTCTATTGGCACGTATCATCCTATCTGTTCTGATACCACAGTCCCAGAGGATCTTTGCCTGATCGTTTTCTATCACTCCATCAGGTTGGTGTTTGATTATTATTATTATTATTATTATTATTATTATTATTATTATTATTATTATTATTATTATTATTATTATTCTATCACTCCCTCAGGTCGGAGTTCGATTATTACTATTATTATTATTATTATTATTATTAGTAGTAGTAGTAGTAGTAGTAGTAGTAGTAGTAGTAGTAGTAGTAGTAGTAGTAGTAGTAGTAGTAGTAGTAGTTACTCTTAAAAGATTTAGGTTTAATAAGTACTATCAAAGACCACATGTGAAAAAAGAACAGCAATTAGAGAAAGATCAGGGCATAAATAAATACTTATATTATTAAACTGAATAACAGGTCTCAGGAAAGATTTTACCTGGTGTTCTAGATTCACACTATATATTACTTTCCTGAACTCATTTGCATCATGAAGCCAAGTCCTGACGGTCTATAGAAAAGAAGATATCTACTAACACATATACACAGTGATCTGAACGGGTTTGAATTCAAGAAAAACGAAAATTTCGCTCCAAAGAATTTAATCTGGAAAATGTGCGCTCTTGGGTGTTTATGCTTACAAACGAGAAGAAAATTCCAGCCATATAACTATAAAACAATTATTTTAATGACAGGACATATTCTGAATAAGGACTAACGTTCTGGGAGCAAGAGCTTATATACTTAAAGAGCTGTAATTAAGAATATGAAAAATAAAAGGATTGAAAAGATTAATTAAACACGATATGAATACACAGGCTGTCGTCATATATACTAGACGGCATTAACCCTCGTTACTTCTATAATAACTCTCATATATATTTGTATTCGTATATAAAAACATAGATTTCACAGTAGCCATCATAAAGGCTATACCAGTAATTAAATGAAAGCTAGCGTTCAAAGATTCACAGATCATATTGCAAAGTGAAGAGCAATATTCTCTTAAAAAAAGAGGTAAATATCAAACAGCTAGTAATATGGAAAATAGTCCAGGGGTCGCTGTACAAATTCAGCCTAGATGTTTCATCGCCCAGAGAAAACAACGATTTATTTCATATAAGTAAAAGTCAATAGTCGGATGACGGGGGAACCAATATTGTCTGCGCTGTATAGCCAGCTGAGGTCTCTCTCTATCTATCTATCTATCTATCTATCTATCTATCTATCTATCTATCTATCTTTCTACCAAAATATCTGTCTATTGAATTGCTCGTTTCCTTCCGATTACTTATTACAGTTGAAATATTGTACTTCTTTTACTGAATTTTGTGCGTTTCTTCAGTCGTCATGTTTCAAAGCATTTAAGAAACACATTAACTCAAAATTATTCCATATCCTTCCGACATTTTTTTTTTTATAATTTGTCTCATGGAGCTCTGAAAATAATTTCTTAGAGGAAACATTCATATAAAAATCTACTGACTATGCACCGACTCCTTAAAATGCACCGACTAAAAAAATAAAAAAAATTTTTATTATTTTCATGAAAGACAGAAAAATCTCCGTCAGTGTTTTCGAGCTTATTTGTATAAGAAACTGAAAATAATCACTATCTTTAAAAATACAAACACTAGACAAAACAAACGAACATGAACTGGAGTGTCTAAGCTCATTTTTGTATACGTGAAACGAAAACCAGGACCATGTATCATCTTTCGAAGATGATTCATCATCCATGCGCATCCATCACGACCCGCAGTCATCCATCTCAACCGTCAGCCATTTTTTCTTATATATCGACCCATAATCAAACACGGCTCAGAAACATGCAAACTATGATGGAGATCCATCGTGGACGAGTTTGTTTTCTTGACGAGGGAAGCGATATATATCTTTAACATTAAGTAACAAACATTTGACTTTAAGGGTAACTCAAATTCACATGGAATGTTAATTGGTCATAACCTGAGTCTAAGAAATCTAATGAACTCTAATCTATTTTTTTTATGTAAGATGATTTCTCAAAGCCAAAAGGGTATCTATATGCAAAAAAAAGGGTATCAATTATGATGATGCAAAATAGGTGCAGTAAAGCAGGTAATGTAATTCTACTCCATATAATAATAATAATAATAAATAATAATAATAATAATAATAATAATAATAATAAATAATAATAATAATCAATAAGAAAAAGGATGAAAATAGTAAAGGCAGCCAATGTAATTTATAAATAATGAACCCTTTTTTAGTCACTCAGTAAGGTTGATAAAAGAATACCCTTTGCACCCCGAAATGTCTATTTTGAAACAAAATTTTGTTTGGGGAACGAAAGACTATGAGGGTATATACTATAATATATATATATATATATATATATATATATATATATATATATATATATATATATATATATATATATATATATATATATATATATATATATATATATATATATATATATATATATATATATATATATATATATATATATATATATATATATATATATATATATATGTATATATGTGTGTGTGTATTATACATGTGTCATGAAGCTAAAAATGTCGTTTAATATCCAATCACTCTACCTCGGACTATCCACAATGATACACGATGGGGAATTATCACCGAAGGGGAATTTTAAAGTGATAAATGGATCGGTACCTGTGGGTCTCGATCCCCAACAACACACAGTACCTTCCAACAACTCCATTGCTGTGACCATGTCTTGGTAATAAGATGACAGTACTTAGCATCTCCGGTGTTTCAATTTTCCTTCGTGGCTGCAACTTTGTTCATATAATCACTTTTTAATTTTTTTGTGATTTAAAATCAAACATTATATATATATATATATATATATATATATATATATATATATATATATATATATATATGTATATATATGTGTGTGTGTGTGTGTGTATGTGTGGTGTGTGTGTGTGTGTTTGATTTTAAATCATGAAAAATAAAAATCGTAATGATTCTATGAACAAAGTTGCAGCCACAAGGAAAATTGAAACACAGAGATGCTAAGTACTCTCATCTTATATCAAGACATGGCCACAGCAACTAAAGATATACAACAAGGGCCTATATAGGTGGTAGGGATAAGTCCTAAGGGAATACAACAAGGCCGGGAGGACACAGAACGGTCAACGGATTAACATCGAAAGACAGAATAAAGAGGATTACCAATAAGTAGATTTCAATGTTAATCCGCTGACCGTTCTGTGACCTCCAAGCCTTTTTGTATTCCCTTAGGACTTATACCCACCATATATATAGGCCCTTTTCTCTGTATATCTTTAGGTGCAGTGACCATGTCTTGGTAAAGACAATAGTACTTAGCATCTCTTGTGATTCAAATTTCCTTAGTGGCTGAAACTTTGGGACACACACACTCACACACACACACACACACACACACACACACACACACACACACACACACACAGATACATACATATATATATATATATATATATATATATATATATATATATATTCATA